>NC_140202.1:23458083-23625583 GCF_965226575.1 Pagrus pagrus
GAGTTGGTCGTGAGGGCTTTTTTTTTTTGGAGGAGAGCACAGTGTCGAGACAGCAGCGCACGTCTGTAAGGGGTTCGGTTAAGACATCAGCGGGAAAATACGCGTTTCCTCTCCTGTTTGATATCGTGGCAGACGTTTTTTTTTTTTTTAAAAGTCTAATCGAAACCTGCTGACTTCGCCCAAACTCGATGTGCAAATGGAGTGTTCTCAGCTCGTGATGACTGGAGCCTGGGGTCAGAGGTCACCGCTGTTGGATTTCTTTTGAAAGGCAACGTTTTTGTGGCTGCAGACAAAAAACAGTCAGACAGTTTGACTCATGTCTTTACAGTCACAGTGTACAGTTGAGATACAAGGTGGGGGATTCAGTGTCGCCTCCTTTATGCGTTTCTTTTAATGTCACATTTTTAAAAAAAAAAAAAAAAAAAAGAAATCCCTTATCCCCCTGCATAAAATAAGACTTTGGCAACTGTTTCAGTTTGTAGGAAAAAACAAGTCAATGCTGCTCACACCCACTGCGAAAGAGCTACGTCTCAGTGAGGAGGTCGTAAAAATCCGTGTGAGCTGCAGCAGGACTCCACATGATGTCAATGCCCAAAGAAACAAAGCATGACAGTTGAGGCTACATAGTCCAAGGCCCCCCACGTTCGCCCCACCCTGACGGAGGAGTGGGACGTGGGGTAAAAGTGTAAGTTTGAGGGGTGAGAACTTTCAACAGGAGCTGGCGGTCCCGCTCCGTACAGAAGAAACAGACACAAACACTCCTTGTTGTTTATTAGCTGGCACGCCGGTGTGGGTTTCTCATTGGCACAGAGGGTTTACAATGAAGGCGGAGCTACTGATCCCCTGAGAGGCACAGCGGGGGTGTGATTGGTCGATGCAGAGGGAGGGTAGGTGGAGTCGAGTGTGTTCTTTCTGATCAGTAGCTTTGAGTCCACTGTGTCTTAGTTTGAAGGAGACAGCTTGAAGTTTGCTTCACTGGCTGCTGTCGGTGTTCTCCACCAATGAGAGGCCTTGTAGCGGCGGTGGCAGCTCCCTTTTGTACGTCTTTGGTGGGAGTTTAGGGAGTTGCGGGCTGGAGTTGTGGCGTGGGGGCACAGGTGGAGCGGTGATGGGGAGAGGGCAGAGGCTGTTCTGGCTGGCGCTGAGCGGGCAGCTCCGCCTGGGGACGCGAGGCGACGGCGTGCTGGGCGGGGTGTTGGGGGAGCTGGGCGAGCTGCTGAAGTCCCAGTGGTATCGGCCCACGGGGGAAGGCTGCAGGTTGAGGGGGTAGTTGATGAAGATCTCCGGAGGCCGCTGGGGCACCGGGGGAGGCGTGTCGGGCAGAGGGTCGCGGGGAGGCGGTGGTGGAGGGCTGGGCAGGGGGCCGCAGGGGCCGTCGCTCGGAGGGCCGTTGTAGATCAGCGGTCGAGGCTGGTTCCTGGGCAGAGGAGGGGGCAGCCGGGGAGGGATGGCAGGGGGGCTGTCGGACCTGGAGCTCAGCTGAGACACACAGAGATCAGAAGTGTGTCAATAAGCATTGCTAACAGAAGAGGACAACATATTTATGCCACAAATGTTTGCTGTTTTGTGGTAACCACTGAATGTAGGGTTCTTATAGCTTTTGAAGAGTAAGTTCAAGCACCGTTCACAGCACCATATAGTGCATTGTGTTTTAATTTGCACACAAATATGTGTTGTTATTACGGGTATAACTGCTGCTCTTACTTTGGCTTCCAGACATCGCATCTTCCTTCGTGGTGGCAGAGGAGGCGGCTTCAGCTGCTCCTCCCCGAGGTGGTGGAGGCTGCCGCAAGACACAGACTGGAACTCTGAGACAAGGAGGAGACATTCATGGGGTTAAAAAAGCAGTATGACACAAGCAGTACTGTAGTCAGACTATCAGGTAAAAAAAAAAAAAAAAAGATAAACTGAGAACTCACTTGAAGGCGGAAGAAGAACTGGAGAAAATATGGAGTTGCTACCTGTAAAATTCAAAGAAAGAGAAGATGTGTGTTTAGATCTATGTCTAAATGTTTTTTTCTTTAATTTTCTAACTTCCTCTCCCTCGACACAGACCTCAATCTCTGATACTTCAGAGAGGAACATAACTCACCGCCATACGAGCTGCTGAGGTCGTGTCCATGAAGACTGAGCTGAGGTCAGGGAGCTGACTGCGGAGGGTTGCGTGTTCGGAGAGGTGGGCACTGATGACGACGCTGACGTCTCCGTCTCCGTCTCAGCGATACTCCGGAAGGTGATCTTGTGTGGGGGCTCCCTCTCCAGGGGGACTGGGTGGCCCTTCAGGGTGCCAGAGGTAGACGTTCGCACAGGCCGGATCCCCGGGGACTTCAGAGAGTACATGGTCTTCCTGGGCTGCAGGAGGAAAAAACGGGAACGTGTTTTATTAATACAAGTGTTAAATGCACTTTATTCCAACAGACTGTTATGGAGTGTTTGTTCAGTATACTAGAGACACCGCAGTCTGAACACTTACAAATCGGGGAGGCTGCCTGCAGTGCCGTGGCTCAATATCCAGAGACATTTTGAACAGGTAGTCAGCAAACTCCTTCTCACTCCTGTTGCCCATTGGGTTCAGGTTCTCGAAGAACCTCTGTGGAAAAACAAATAAAAGGACATGTTTTGACTTCAGGATCTATGAAACGCATTGTAAAACCAAGGAGAAAATTATAAGAATGAGCACTCACCCTGATTTCATGCTCCACCTTCAGACAGTACGGCTGGTTCTGATACTGCTGGATCTCTCCGGTGATTTCAGCCACTTTCCTCCTTTTGCTGAAGTTGATCAGCTCCTTGCCATAACGTTTGAGGAAGTCTGGGTTCCCTTCCTCTGTCTTCAGGATGTTTGTTAAATAGATACCTGAAGATGAAGATTAAAACAGTTTTACTGGAGTCATATGTGAACTTAAATCTCGCAGGTTTTCTAATAAATAATGTTGACTCAAAATGGACACTCGTTTTTTTGTCTCACGTCTTTCATACTTCATCTGTCGTGGATTCATTGCACCACTGTAGGAGACTTACCAAAGAAAGGCACACAGGGTGGGTTTATTGACTTGAGTTTAGCCAAGTATTTCTTAAAATGGTCCTGGCTCAGCTCCACAGCGTCTTCCAGGATTTTCCTTTTCCTCTCTGGTATTGCCTGTTGGTGGAGGAGGGAGGAGGAGTCCCATAAATTATGTTCTGACCACCAGTTCAGCAAATGATTTAAATACATGTCAAAACAATAAACATCTGATGTTTCTCAACTGTTAATTGTTGTGGCAGGGTTTCGAGCAGGGTCATAATCAAGGCCAAACATCCTTAAAAACATAGACGTAGTTCAGCAGCTGGATACAAAAGGCCTTCACACATCAGTGCAAAATTGTTGCATGTTTAAAAATAATTATTTAAAATGATTCTTGTCTGAATATCTGCAGATCCAGGAGAAACTAGTGCACACTTCTCCAATGGCACAATCTGGATTAATGATGTGATGCGAGTAAAAATGAATATATCATTTAAATTCAATCATGTAGCCATTTACACATGTTTATATATAAGTTTTCTATAGTTTTATTCACCTCAAAGGTATGGTCGAGCCTGTACACCGGGACAGAGTTGATGGCACTGACAACCTCCAGCACTCCGTTAAAGTTGTTGAGCTCCTGGAAAACCTGCAGAATCTCTATGACCCGAGACATCACGGCCACCCTCTCCTCCAGGTTCATCGTCTCGACAATACACCTGAAAACACCCGACAAACACAGTTACAGCTTTGTTTTCCCCCCAAAGAAACCAATTCTGGATGTATTATTTGAATCCTTGGACTCACTTCTCGAACCACAGTGTGAGGTTGGTGGTGTGGCGGATCATGCGGAGCAAGTTAGGCGAGTTCTTCTCTTTGTCCTCTTTGGTCCAGACGCTGCCGACTAGCTCGGATGGCCGGACAGCTCTGTGGAGGAGAGGGGTTTTTATTTTTCAGACAGGCGATATGAGGCACAATGAAACAACAAACCAGAGTAAAGTGAGATAGTTATAAACGAACTGATACTACACATAGATTTAAACTGACAGTTTAGTCCCAAGCCTGCTTCTCCAGCCTCTTCCACTGCTCTGCGACTCACCTGTAGAGCTCTGATTCAAGCAGAGTCAGCTGGCGAGCGATCTCTATAGGATGAAGGGTCATGAGGTCAAATGATTCCACGTGTCCGGTTCTGCAGATGTGCCACTCGATGGGAGGAGGCGGGCTCTCGAAGGTGATGTTGTGACTGACACCGTTTGACTGCGTCTGCAGCTTTCTCTTGATGATTTTATTGATGGACTCGACCCATTTCCTCATGGACTTGCCTGGAAAAGAAAACACAGTGTATAAAACCAAAGCTTTGGTGTCTCAATGTCATTACACAAACAGAAATGTAACGTTGTTAACCGTGCATCAAGTGTCTTCTATCACAAGACCTTGTACCAACAAAACCTTTAACACAACAACCACATCTTCACAGACTTAAAAATAATTTAATAGTCTTGAGTCTGATTTGTGTCACATTTGTGCACACAGGCTCAATTCAGAAAAGCATATACTTCCACTGAACTTAATATTACAAATTTCATTTTCACTCTCCAAAACAGTGCGATGTTGTTTAACGCAACAAAATATATTTTTAAGGATGCTGGAGAAAGATAAATCACTGAACATAAATTTAATCTGAGCAAAATTAGAATAAGTCCGAGGGAATGAAAGAAAAGTGTTGTTCATGTAACCGTCCTGTCAGGCTCCGCTGACAGACGATGTCACAGGACTGTTTACGACCTGCGTCGGTGCCGAAAATAAGATATTTTGACAAAACAGTATTTCAGACTAAACATGTAGCTTTTCGTAAAGCATGCTTTAACAGGTAAGGAGATGAGATGTTTTAAGAGGATGTCCAACACTGATGCATCAAAGCTAACATGTGTTTAGGTAAGCAGAGGTATATACACACTACTGTATAAATACTGGATGTAGTTCTGACCTCGCAGTTGAATTTTGCTGGTGATGTACTCCTCTAACCGACTTCTCAACTCTGGGTCGTTCTCAAAGTCGTAGAAATGATGTTCGACCCACTGACGGAAAACGTTGAGAACCCTGTGAATTAAAGACACATTACAGTTTTAACTAAACAGTACACATCGTCCTCCACTTCTGTTTCACACACGCATCCAATTGCCAAAGTCCAAAGTATCTGTAAGGACATTTTTGACAACTGTGACCCTGAAAATGTTTTTCCTTTTATGTGAAACTACTCACTAAAAATCTCTCGTTTCCTGTTTTGTTACTGTTTAAACACCCATATTTTTAATTAACATTGTTTTTTTGTCCATTTCCCCTTTATTGGGGAGTCAGCTGTGAAGAGGCAGGCAGGAAACAAGAGGATAAAGAAGAGGAGGATACGTAACACAGGCAACAACTCAATTATGGCAAAGATGTGGTCCACCAAAAAGGGAGGACTTATGCATAATACTGTGTTGCTTCACCAGCCAAATCTTAATTTTACATCCTTCAAGAAATCTGAAGTATAGTAGATTGTCTCACAAACAGACATTTGGTGAACAAAGTCCTTAACTGAAGAGTTTTTGGCTTGAAGCCAGTGTGTATTCTTCACCCTGGTCAGCTAACGGTTTCAAAGAGTGGGTACTTAAAAATAGACACAGCAGGAACGTTTGTGCTTTAAAGTCGTGCCTGAAGAGGAATTTTTACCAACTCTGAGTATCCTGTCTTTAAAAAAAAACCAGCTGCACCACTTTGCAATGCTTACTCAACAATAGGCCACCCAAAACTACATGATCATTTCCTTACATTTGTGTCCCATTTTATGATCATACACTTGAGGAGACTTGCCAAATGTATCTGTACTGTCTTCACATATCATGACTGACTCATTGGCATCTTTTAGAGACAAATGATATGTAGTATGTGTGACCAGAAGACTTGCACTTCACAGAGTGCACCGACTGTAAATACCCACTTGTGTTTTAACCGTTGCTGTGACTTAAGTTTAAAGGATTTTATTGCAGCTGCCATCAACTACAGCAGCAGTGCAGTTGGATACCGAGAAGCTCTCAGTGTTTTAATGATACTTATGAGACTATTCCTGACTCTGTTCCTCCTTATAAGGACACAAAGTCGAATACAAAAGTTATTCTGTGAGAACATTCAGGCCTTAACAGGAGAGGACAAAGACAGAGAAGTCTTTTGTGGCATTTTCAAAGGCCTTGTGAGGAAATAAAAGACAGCAGTTCTGCTAAAATAACTTTGTACATTTCATCGACAAGTTTAGAGACTAAAGACATTTCTTATCTAGTGCATCATCTCAGTGCTCTTCTGGACAACATCAACAAGCTCAGATATCTGTCTTGTGGATGTCGTCATCTCTGTGAGTTGCAGTTGTCTTCGGTGAGCCTTCACAGGACTCGGCTGTGATGGGACGCCGGTCGTACCTGAGCTGGACTGGCTGAACGTATTCCTTCCTGAATCTCTGGAGCTCGGCCGCCATCGGCTGGTCGCCGTTCCAGAGAGCCTGTCGGTCCTCCTCAGTCGGCTCTGGCTCAGGGATCTCAATCCTGAGGAAAATAATGATCAGACGTGTGACACTTCAAAATGTCAGGGCATACATGAGACCACAGCATGGATATCTGTCTGAGAAAGTGAAGGCTGACTGTTCCTGAGACTTATTCAAACTAAACCAGGCGTTGAGGAGAAAGTTTCAGTCCTTACATTCTTTTTTTGAGTGCGGGTAGTGTGTTTAGACTACGGCAGAGCGTACAAATATACAGTGGCCCTGCGGCAAAATGTTTAAACATAATCAGATTTTGGAGAGACACAACCCTAAGTCAAGCTGTGGTGGCTAATCACATAAGGCAGTAATGACACTGACCAGTCAACAGTGTTGTTGTTCGAGCGGTTCACACCAAATTTAGCTATAAAATGACACTTTGAATAGAGCTTATTACTTTCACTCTTGGAATGGAAGTTTTTTTTTATAAAGCGGCAGTTGACAGACAAGTTCAGTGACAGATGCACAAACAGTTATAGATCCTCCAATCTGCTTTTTCTATTATGTTGCTTGGTGCCTTAAACAACAACAACAAACAATCATTTTGAAAGGAGGCTGCACCAGCAAGGCAGGAGAAATAATACTTGTTTCGGATGAAAACTGAAAGAGCTGTTGCTCCCAAGCCGAGCGCCAGAAAATGGGAGCTATTCAGGCGACTTCATGGACCAAACCATGATACACTGCCAATTGTGTCCTCCCCCACCACCACAAATCTCGGCACTTATCTTCACAATGCCTGATTTGGTCTGAATAAGACCTTATGATTCGGATACTAATTCAATAAACAACTACAGCAATAAGATAGTGGCGTAAGGACAGCTGTTCTGTTTGAACCGTACCTGTCTATCAGCAGGGAGAGAAGCTCTTGTGGTTTGCAGAATGATCGGTATGTGGTGAGAAACGTGCGCACAAAGTTAGGATCTATAAAGGAGATGAAATAAATTAGACAACGAACAGAAAATCAACGTCACAGTCCATCTTTGTCAAATAAACCTGTGAGTTAGTCAGATTAAGCTGATATATATAAAAGTCTCAAGAGACGATCTACTGCAGCATCTTACCAGCATACATGTGGTAGGTGAGCCTCTCTATGAGTTTAACCACTGTGCCGGCTTTAATGAGCGGGATGCCCGTTTTGCTCTGCACTTTGTCCTCAAACACAATATTCTCCTCAGAGTCCTGCACAGCAAAGCGGTAAATCTCCGGGGAGGGAAGTCTTAGAGGATGCGCCTGTTCCTCGTGCTGCAGCACTGTGTCCAACATGCGATCCAAAGTGGAGCGGTACTGCAGAGTCACCAGCGCTGCCATCCACGCCGCTTTCTCCTCTGCTGTCCGTGCACAGAAAACTGCACAGTTTTCATCTTTTCCTATCAGTTCAAAGGCGTGCCGCAGCTCTACAGAGTCCTCGCGATCCACGATGCGGATCTTCCTCAGCACAAACTTCTCTTTCAGACGGTACTCCGCCCCGCTGCCCGAACCTGGGAGCCGTGAGCTCTGATTGGCCTTGCAGCTAATCATCAGGCCATCAAACAGGAAGTTGTGTCTCTCGTGCTTGGCGCCGGCGCGAAGAAGTGGGCCCTCCAGGATGAACTCGCTGCAGCACTGACCGATGTCTTTCCCCTCCCAGCCGTCGATGCTCTTCTGGATCTCGTTCATGCGTTTGATGGCGAGTTGTTTGCTACGAACCTGTCTGCTGTACAGTCGGTACATGGGCTCGCTGCGAGGGAGGAGAGGAGTTTGAAGTCAGATAAAAATGAAACATTACGAGTGAATAAAAACACTTATCACTGATGTGCAAACAGATTTCTGCCATTTGGTCACCAACATGCAGACAGACTGATCAAATGAATATTAATTATTAAAAGCGGTAGTAGAGGAGGCGTACCCAGGTTTACGGCGAGGCTGGTGCTTGGCATAGATGCGCTCCACGCTACACTGAAGGTTTAGCAGCGCTGTGATCGCCTGTTTCAGACATTCTCTGTCATCTTGGTCTTCACTGCGCTCCTGAAGTTGCTGTAAAAACATCAAACAGGAGACATATTACTATACTTGATGATACAGAAGAAAAGTTGATCATCTTGATCGATTTTCTGTTTGAAATGGTGACGATTCTCAATAATATAACAATCGAGTGCGTTTATCGTTATCCATTAAAAAGAGACGTGAACAGCAGAATAAGACACTGATTTTCACTGATGTTTTTCAATCTAAATGTTTATGAGAAGTGTCCACGTGTGGGGACGTACCTGCAGTAGCTCAAAGTAGTGCATACAGTGGTATACTGGGACCATCATCAGCTGTGGAAGGACGTACTGGACTGCTTCTTTGAAGCCTTCTGCAACTGACTGGAGACACAAAGACACATAAGAAGTGTTAGTGATGGATCAGTGTGACATTATTGAATAATCTGATCCAACCAGCATGTGGTTGAGAGACGTGTACTCGTTTTAGAAAAAGTTTCCATTCACAAATTTCATGCTTAGAAAAAAATCCAAGCTGGAGAAAACATGTTCATGTCAAACAATTTTCAAATCCCACCCCTCCCAACATATTCTCACACCAGAGGGAATGTAGACACTCCAAGTAAAAGAAAATGCATCAAACAGGGAAGGAAATATTGCAAAATCTTTATTATATTGGCCCTTGTCAACAAAAAACATGTTTCAACATCAAATCTATATTCTCATCTCATCATGATGCAGCATTTACAAACCAGCGAATTTTCATGAAACTTCAGCAGACTATGATGCCAGCCAGATAAATGTTATCACATCTGGCAGACAGGATGTTAAAAAAAAATACAGAAATATATCTCACAAAAAACAATAGCTGTCAGCTAACAAAGGGGTTGTCCTTACAGAGAAATAAGGCACAAAAAGAGGACTGTTAAATGTGCATCTTTTAGTCTACAAACGAGAGTGACGGAGGATGGAACGAGGGAGAAGCGATTGACCGAGTAAGGCTTCAGGGTAACCGGAGAGCAGGCCGTCATAGTATCCATTTAAATCTCCTGTTCCCCTGATAGACGACTCAGAATCAATATGCTACTACTCAGACTCCACAGCAGCGGCCATGCTGTCTGTGTGTGGAGAGGGGAGGAGGTGAGGGGAGAGACATCAGCTGCCTGACGCACACTGATGGACAGCCAAGGGAACAATGACCTAAGTTTAGATCATGTTATTGATATGTCAGCACCCTGCAGGTTTACAGATCGCCTATTAGTAAGCCACATTAAGGCTTCATGTTTGGATGGATCATAAATCAGCTCTGTGAATTTAGGTTGACTGGGTGAAATCTTGCTGCTGTGCATTTAACAGGGTTCGTACAGCCTTAAAGAGTAAAATGTAAGTCATTTCAAGGTACCTAAACCAAAAATGTCCATACTTGAGGCCTTCATCATCACATCTAAACAATGACTATAAATGTAGTTTGCGAAAAATAAAGTTTGCAGAATTCCTTTATACCCACAGCAATCAATATACAGTTTACCTCACTTTGTTTATCTCACCAGCTGTTTATATTAACTTGGATTGTTTGTTTGGATCATGATTTGCCAGGAAACAAACAAATATGACATCAGGATTGCTCAATTTCGAATATCAGGGATGCCGGATATGTATCCGACCAACATGGGCAATTTATAATTTTCGGTTCTTGGCCAATAGTGAAATAATAGCCGAAAAATAGCAAAATGATGCTGAATATCTTATCAGAACAATATTAAATCAGCCATGCTACATCAGAGCCTTTCTAACCCTCAGGTGTGCACAAACAATGAAATTATGGGTTATCTTATCGGTATCGTCCACGGGAAGCAGGTAATTATTTGTTACTGGTATCATTGGCTGAAAAAACTTTGTATCGTGCGTCCCTAGTTTAGGCTACATGATACAAATTATGCTGAAAAAGTAAACAATTTTCAAGGAGTATATACTAATTTCTAAGACAGACCGATTTTAAATTGTACTTTGGTGCAGCTGAAACAGCGCTTCCTCCACACAAGCAACGCAAGAGTTAGTTTTAACATGTTGTGATAAAATGGAGGTAAAGAAGCTAGGGAAAGCGGTAACATGGGAACATGTACTTGTGAACATCCCTCTTTATGCTAATGATGTTATCTTGCTTTTAAAAAATTAGGATGATTTAATACAAATACTGTCGTGCTATGATTAATGGTAGGAAAAGTGGAGACTCTGTATTAATAAAAAGTTATGCAGTTTTGAAAGCCAGCTAATGGAAGCAGCAGTTTTTCATTACGAAGTACAAAGTGAGTTGCTGGTTCCCTTCTAATAAAATAAAGATTTGTTGCTTTTTCTTGTCATTTATGATAGTTAATGAAGAGTTTTTAGGTTTTGGACTGTTGGTTGTACTAAAGAACATATTTACTTTGGGCCCAGGGAAACTGTGTTGAGCATTTGTCACAACGTTTTGACATGTTATCGAATATAAATTGTGAAAATAACTGGTAGATTAATCAATTAAAATAACCGTTAGTTGTAGCCCTACTCTTATTTTGAAATACGTACAGGCAGTAAAACAATTTTGCTTCTCAAGATAGATGAATATAGTAAATAATAGCAGGAAAATAGCTGTAAAACATCCTGCCACAGTTTGTCAAAGGTGTTTTAAAAGTAAATCTGTCTTATCCCGGTGAAAATGTGAGCTCATGTCGTGGGTTCTAGTACAAACTCTCTTATATAGTCATGTGTGTCTGTTTAAAATCCAGTATCACTTCAGCTCCACTACACAAATGATCTCAGAAGTGACTTCAGCTTCTTACACATGTGCTCTGAGCAGGTACACTGTAACTGAAGTTGATATTGTGTTTGGACAACATGTAAAAACGAGTCTCTACAGGAGCACGCATCATTGTGAGAACAGCCTAAATATAAACACACAGCGCAGTGAGAATACGCTACAGAACGACTGTGAGAACAGCATGTTCCCATTTCACAGAGGTACAGGGCTGCTTGAACCCTTGTCGTCGTCTTTTGCCGTCTTAATTCACGGCTTATTCGCAACATGAAATGCGCCTTGGGCCACGTGCCCCCCCCCTCCTCTTTGTCCTCCTCCTCCTCCCCAGGAGAAAAATGGCCCGCAGTGTGGCTGCCTGTTCTATTTTTAAAAGGCGATGTAATTTACCCACAATACCAGACGCTGCAGAGTGCAGGCTGAGTGCTCGACAGACACATCTATCTGACAGAGCGGGGAGGGAGGGAGAGAGGGAGGGAGTCAAGGAGGATGGAGCGAGAAAGATGAAGAACATGAAATGAGACAAAAGCTGAGGAGGTAAAGCAGAAGCACTAATGATGCTACTGACAAGACAAGGGTTCGATCCCCATTACAGCAACCAGTGCAATTTGTATGAATTCACACCAGGTGCTGTGGATAAAAGTGTTCTCATTATGGTTCGTGCTGTTTAAAGAAGGTGGAGAGCCGAGGAGCCATCGGGTCAGAGATGATACACGAAGTGGGAGACGCTAAAATAAGATTAGCTCACGGCACAGAAACGGGGCAGGGGCAGTTTGTGGGGTGAAAGGTGTGTGTGTGTGTGAGGGGTGGGGGAGTTTTAGAGGGGAGGCTGGTGGAGACCATTACACCATCTGCCCCTGGGACCACTGCTGATGATCACACACACACACACACACACACACACACACACACACACACACACACACACACACACACACACACACACTGGTGGTCCAACATGCGGAGCACAATGGATCTGAACCAAGATGAGTAACATGTTTTGCCTGAATCAAAATCTGTGCAATGTAAAATGAGTTAATAAATCAACTCATCGTTTGATCAAAGAATGACCGTTTTTGATTTTCGATGAAACGTTTCAGTATCAGAAAAAAAAAATCTGTGGTTTCCTGATAGAAGATATATATCATTATATTTTGAATGCTGGAAGTTAAGCAATGCTTGATTATCAAGGCTAATATTGGTAATCAAGGGCATATTGAGCCAGACAACTTGCCCATGTCATTAAACGCACACTGTTTCGGCCTTTTAGAAAAATACCATGTGAAACAATGCAAGGTGTTTCTAAGGAGCACAGTGGTGCCATCAAAACTGTTCAAAAATAAAGCTTTATTTTTAACTCGTGTGCCCTTTCCCCTCTCTCATACAATGAGTGTAAGAAAATAAACACTGGGTGTGGGTAATCAGAGGACAGTGCCATCGGTGTTGATCTAACTTGGGTTTGACTGGTGGTTTGAGGGTAAACACAGCGAGGCCTCGACCTGAGGTACAGTAGGGCTGCAGGAGGGTCAGCCAGCAGCAGGGTTTATGATTTTACTATAAAACTAACTGAGTAGGAAGACGTATGGTCGGTCTATCAGCATAAAATCTTAATATCTACTAAATAAAATGCTAGATTTGTGTTCAGAACCATAAAAAAAGGTCAACACAGAACCACCTCACACTGTAAATACTGTTAGGAGCTGTGATATTGCTTCATGTGAACGGTCGGACTCGTTGGTCTTTGGCCTGAGAAAACACCAGAAAATATTTCATCTTCAAAGGCTGCCAAACTGCACCCCGCCGAGCATAATTCAATGCTATTCTTGTGAGGAATGTCCAAATAAAACAATGCGGCAGCAGTGAATAAACTGTACACAGGACGCTGAGATATGTCATGACATGCCCTCAAACGATATTGGGAGGAATTCCACCAGGTTAGCTTCAAAGCAAAACGGGAACAAATATTCAAACACTGTTTGTTTGGTGTAAACACATTAATGACCCGCTTGTGCCTTCATATTAAAAACAAACACATTTTTCTTTTCAGTATTATGGAAGTTTTGCTTTTCAAGAAAGTTTACATTTGAGAATGACAGGAAATACAGGAGCAGGAGATATGACGGATATAACGGACGGAAATAATATGTTGAAAAATGTGACCTAAATCAAAAAAGATGGCTCGCGTCAGACTGATGAAGAGCAGCTTTGCTTGAAACTATTTTTTGTGTTTTTGTTTCATGTTTTGTTTATTTTAAACTCAGCACCTGCCGTTTTTGGCTTTGATGTGCGTGTGCATTTCTTTTTTCGGACATTTTTAACTATAAAATACTAAGACGCTGTGTTTAATACTCACTATTAATACTGTTTAGTCATCCTAGATTTTCTTCTGTATTTTATAAAATGTTATTCTAATTATTCTAATGGTTGGACAAAAGTATGTCATAATGATGATTAGTTGTCACCTATTGGATTAATCAGTGAGCAAGTTTTTAAGAAAACAAAAGTAAAAATTTGTGAATATTTTCTGGTTCCTTTACTCCTCCATGACAGTAATATAAATATCATTATCAATATCACATTGGAGGAGGTGATCTTGGGTTTTGGGAAACACTGATAAGACATTTCAGAATTTCCTGGCATTTAATTAAAACATAAAATATTTTAAAAAAGCCGTGGACATAAACCAAAATGTAGAAAGAATTTGTGCTTTTTTTCACTTTTCAGTATCCCAGATGATTTGAGACCAATTAGCACTTCTGAGGGCGATTTGAACATCTTACCTGGAAGTAGCCGCCGGCGGTCGGCCGTGCCATCAGGTTGTTGAAGTGCTCGTGGAAATCCTTACTGAGGATATCCTGAGACATGGTCTCGTAGGGGTCAAACGCCTGCTCCTGTAGACATGGAGAGAATAAAGGATGTTCAGACACGTGCAGAAAGTCAGATACAAGCTAATATGACAATAAACAATAGCTAGCTTGTATTTAAAGAAGTACCATTATAAACCGTGTAGTTTACAGGCTGCTGCTGTTAATTTGTATTACATGAATAAGATAAATTAACAAAAATTTTACACATTGTAGTTTGCTATTAGCTAACAGTTAGCATTAAAGATTATCTCGTAAAAAGAGAGAAAATGCCATTGAAACAAAATGTCCATGCATTTTGCACACTTGTCAATTGAGGCAATCGTACTCTGATAAGTGGAGGGTGAGATACATTTGTCAGCACACATCTTAAGTGGCGAGTTTTACGGTATTCACGTCAGAAGAGCTTCATACCTCTGCTAGATCTTCAAAGCAGCTGCCCACCAGCGGATGAGGGCTGCCATCGGCCGTCATCTCCACGGCGTCCTCGATCAGACCGAGCAACTTCATCGTCAGCTCGTGGATGTCCAGGATGTTACTGAAGATCACCTCCACATCCTGCATAACGAGACAACATGAGGCAAGATGCTTTAAGGTTGGAAAGGTGGGCTTGGCTGGAGTGAATCCTGAAACCTGAACTCAAGAACTTGCTTGAGAATTTTCTAGTTTTTAGGTTTTCTACAGTATCACAAGTAATCCAGTGATAGTCGTTGGTACATCCATGGCGGTGCATTGCAAACAGGAACAGCTAAAAGCTAATTCTGCAAACTTTTAATTGACAATTATTTTAAACAATGTACAAGTACAGCTGTCTTAGTTTTCTCTGGGGGAAGGAAGTGGGGGCAGAGAGCCAGACTTTAAAAACCTAACACTGATAAAAGACAAGTTTTTCTTTCAAGGACTTTTAAGAAATCATCTTACCACAAAAATACAACAATGACCAGGTTACTTAACTGCCTGTAAACACAATGAAGTTGTTCAAGCACACGAGTGTGTACAGTAGCAGGGTGGTGCTGAAAGAGCTCCCATTCTTGGTCTACCTCCCTTGGATAAATAAATGCCAAAAAAGAGCGGTGAGAATGAGCTCCAAACAACAACATGCTCATTTTGCCTGAGGAAATCATTAGTCAAGCAGATGAGAACCCAAAAATAGCACAGAGTGATTACTGACTGCTAAAGTCTGAATAGAAGCCCGGTCCTGTCATTATTTGACTGTCACACTTTCTTGACATCTCCCACGTAATTTCAGATTACGCTGTGTTTCAACAGACATAATTGAGGTTATTTTTGCGAGGGCTGCAGATGTTGTTCCTGTCTCAACATAATTACATGTTCTGCATTCCACTGGGCCTCACAAAGGTTTATCCTCCTCACCCAAATCATACCACAAATTACCCAACCCAAAATATGCAAAGCCACAGCGACCCATTAAACTCAACTTTCCATTCACTTCTCAACCCTGAGACCCACTGTCGTTTCCTTACCCCGACCCATACTTTTTCTTTATTTTTTCGAGCACTTAATTGCCATAATGGACACAACTTAATTAGCAATTTGTTTCTTTCGGTAGCCCTCTGTGATAGACACAAATGTCTATTTACTGGACTGTTTACTGGAGGTCAG
This sequence comes from Pagrus pagrus, assembly GCF_965226575.1. Taxonomy (NCBI): domain Eukaryota; kingdom Metazoa; phylum Chordata; class Actinopteri; order Spariformes; family Sparidae; genus Pagrus; species Pagrus pagrus. The sequence continues at coordinate 23,473,895 of NC_140202.1, forward strand.
AGAGCATGGGTGGTGCCCCTGGAGATGGTACAAAATAGTTTTGAGCTCCTGAGCTTGCTTTATCAGGAAAAGACTGGCTCAAGTATGTGTCCTTCCACATACAGGACGATTGCTTTGAGTGTCCGGTCATTCATCAGAAAAGAGACGTTCTTTAATCTAAGATGATTTGAGAGCAACTTGGGATTGGTTAAACCTTAACTGAGCAATACTCAAAACTCAAATTACTTACAGGAAAAGAAGAAAAATACAACAGTCGAGCTGTCTTTTCTTCAGGTTTAAAGACATAAATCAACACAGTGAAATGTGTTTCAAAGTGCTCGCTGATGCTGATTACCAGTTAGCCGATTACAGAGTTGTAATCTCTAAATGTTCTTACGCTGGATTTGTGTGAAATGACTTTATAATTAGGTTTACAGAAGTCAGTTGGAAACTTGACTGTTTGTTTATAAGCTGGATTTAGAGAGAGCCGGCCACAGCTACTGTATTCAGCTTTATACCTTTCATTAACCGGCACCTTCAGGCAAGTAACTCTGTTGGGGAGTCATTTTTACAAGCGTTTATTGATTTTCTTGATAACTCTATTCTTAATCTTATAATAACACAATGACGCTTCTATTATTTTAAGCTTGTTTAATACGTGACAGTCATAGTTTATAATGAAGTGTTTTCCTGGTCTTGTGATACACACATCCTACTGAGAGCAGCTGTAAAAAGTAAAAAGTTCCTTGCTGTAAGTCGTCGTTGAAATGATCATTTTGACAGTTTTTTTTATTAACTGTGAGAGTCTTCCTCACCTGAGGCGTGAAGATTTTGGGGTTGGACTGGAAGTGATGGCGGAACACTTTGATGATGAGGTCGAGCTCACGCAGGTACTGCCTCTCCTCTGCGATTTCAAGCCTCACCAGGTCGTCGTACGTGAGCTCCCCGGAGGACGACGGCTCCTCTGTGCACTGAGACATCAAGCCGATGTCCTCCTCCTGGTCAAACATGTCCATCAACACCTGGAAACAGACAGTGGAAATGATTTTTATGATGATCCACAAATGCGTTTATCAAATTAGGTGATGTATAGAATATATAATACTGACCTTGTCTGCGCACATTGACACCTTGATGTCCTGCTGGCTGATTTCATAGTGCCGAATGTTGCCGACATAGTTGCCCGCTAGTTTCAGTATGTCTGCTGATATGTATTCAAGCACAGCCACGATGTACAGGGACACGTGGTAGTCTACTTTATAGCCCAAAACCTCCTGTTGGGAAAAAAGCAGAATAAAAACAGATTAAGTTTTACACACAAGTCAATCAGCAGTTCATTCTTTGAGTCTGTCTGAACCTGCACTGACGACTATCAGTCCAGGGCAATTCAATTTGTCTTAACCGCACTGTCAAACCAGCAAGCTAAATTGGTTTATAAATATTTCCCAGGAACTGCTGCAACTTTCTGAAACTTGCGTCAGTGTTGACTGTGTCTTATAAGAATGTGAACACTGCCACAGGCTCTTGTTAACTGAAACATGCTTTTCAACCTTCGCACGTTGGTGAGACTAAATTACATTCTTAAAAAGCTCATTTTGGAGTAAAGAGTATGGTTTATGTAATGGATAAAGAAGACAGTTCCTCGGGAGTCTTTACCTTCAGCAGTGGGTGAATCTTGTCCACGGGGAGAAGTAAAGGGTTTCTCCTCTTGCGTTTCTCGATAGCTGATTGGGCGTCTGCAATCGCCCACTTATCTATAGGGTGGGGAAAGGTTTTCTGGACCCGTTCCTGGAAAGAAGGAAATTACTGTCTTAACACTTGATAAATTTGGGAGCATTAAGATGATTGAAAGCTGCATCGCACAGAAGTATTTGATTTATTATGTGGAATGACGATGGCAGCACGTTTCTTAACTGTACTAATTCACAACAGGAGTTGCTGACAGTTTCAGCTGAATCTGAACCTCCACACGTGTCATTTTACAACATATTATGAGTTGATATTTAGATGCTACATAGAAAGCCTTACCTCTACATCCTGTACAGAGCGAGGCTGAGCCACACACAGCATGTTGAGCAGCTGCAGGATCAGCTCCTCGATGTGCTGCAGGGCATCCTCCTCCGCCTGCAGGTTTGGATGGACCTGCTTCTGTACCTGAATGTGACAGACAAACATAAAGAGATGAGAGACCGATAAAGCAGTGCGGTTCAAAGAGCATCCTGCAACTCAGGTCAGTTGCAGCCATAAATGCAAGACCTTTTGGCAGCCCACTCAAAAATCTCTTGGATGTAGGTTAATGTGTCCTTGAATGCATCACCAAGGAGGACTTTTTAAAGCGGTGTGCATAAAATAAACATTGCCTGACGTTAAGGAAACCGATCTAAAACGTATGAACCATATGAAATACTTGATCTGCAAGTAAACAAGCTTTGTCAGTTTCGACAACAGCGAACAAATCCAACAGCATCTTTGTGTAAAATCTGGCACACAGCAGGTAAATCCACCCTCCATCGGGCAATTATTAATCAGTCTCAAATCAACCTGCAAGAGACTGCCAAACAATAAATCTGTCAAAAGCCATGCATTCAAAAAAGTTTCTTCTGCTGAATTATTGACTCATCCAGGCTTCCTCAGTAGTGGGACTCCTGAAGGTGGAGGCAGCCTGACAGAAGGTGTGGTTTTAGGTGCAGACAGCAGAGAAGGTGTGGCATCGCCAGGTCTACGAATGGAAAGAGAAGAACACCCCCCAACCTCCCTCCAACCTCCAACCTCCAACCTCCCAAAAGTTGTCGTCATTCGGGCCGTGCCCTCTTGCAGGAATGCTGTCAGTTGAGATACTATTATAGCACCCAAAGCAGACTCAGAGGGGGAGGAAGAAAAAGGCTGTGGGAGCGAACGAGAGGAGAGAGGTGGATAGAAAGACAGCCTAACGTTTACTCTGCACTCACAAAAGCCAGGCCTGTTCACATGCTAGTGATGGAATTACCCTGGCATACAGTAAAGTGGGGCATTATGATGACAAAACATTGCCCCCGGACTAAGGAATGTGAGAGGAGAGTTAAAAAGGTCAACGCAGAGCGAAGCTTCGTGCATTCTTGTTCTCTGACTTAACAGAGATGCAGCGACAGGCAGGATGTCCCCTCTGTCTCAAGTTTGAGTTCATTTGTTTGAGATAAAGCCGGAGAAAAAAAAGAGGAAGGTGAAAGAGGATTATAAAAGACCCCCCCCCTCTTTTTCCTCGATTGGTTTTGGATTCCTTAACTACATTCAGATGCTTTTTAAAACAAGTAGAGCTGGAAAATCTGAAGCCACAGCTTGGCCCCGTTTACGTTTCTGTACGTCATATCTGTTTTGATGCACACTCACAAGACCTAACAGTTATAAATAAGCCACAAGCATAAACTTTACTTGGAAAAAAAAAATATATCAAAGCAGAAGTAGCTTATGAGATATATCCTCTTGACCACAAATAGGCACTTGACCAAATTCCACAGGACACCAGGAGCTGTGAGTCACCACACTGAAACTACGGGGGTTTCCCTCGACTCCATTCACAGAATAGTTGGCCCGTTTCTGAGAGGCCCACGTCCAACAAGTGTCGTCTATCTCCAACAATGTCAGGATGGGAGACGGAGCAACACAAATACACAATTTCTGAATGTCATTTCAATAAAAACATAATGGAAAGTCAATTCAAGTACAAATCATGCCACTGTAACACCGCTCTATAGGTACCGTACAACTAAAGCTTTATTTTTTTCCTGCCTGTAGAGCTGAAACACATTTAATTCATACTTAACTGAATATCTTATGGATTTGGATTAATCTGCAACAAAGCTGATAATCACGTAATTAACTAAGCACACAGTATGTGAGGAGAGAGTGGACTGCAGAGCCAGACCCTCTGGAGGAATAACCACCCAGTGACACCTCAGATTCTGCTCTGATCTGGAGCCGGTAACTGACGGGAGGGGAGCACGGAGATTACTTAATTGGACTTAAAGACATTACATGAGCGAGCTGCTCCTAGTGAATCTGTCAGTCCTGCTTGATGACGGCGTCTAAATTGAGGACTGAAAGCAGAGCGTGACCATGTGCAGGTATGACTGCGCCTCAGTGTATTTACAGTACCACTGAAACTCGATCTTAATGGGTGATGGATGTAACATGGTCTAATATAGTTGGCGGCGGACACTGAAGCAAGTGTGAGCAAAGTGAAAGCAATGGTGTGGAAAAATAGCTGGGGATTTCCTGAATTTAAAAAAAAAACACCCAAAACATCTGACAGAAGAGGCACCGAGTTTCTAATGAATGAGAACAACTTTTCCTTCTTAGATGTCAGGTGAACTCAAAACATCTCGAACTATTACTTGAATGTGCACCAACTCAATTATGCTCAAGAGAACAGATACACCAAGGAATTTGGTGTAAATGTCCAGGTTATAATCCACTATACGTGAAAAAATGAGCTTTTACTTTGATTATCAATTCAAATCGAGCAAAGACAACAACCATCCACTGCATCCAATTTTTCAAATTCAAATTCAGAGATGTTGAAATGAACAGAATCCTGATCATGTGCGCTTTCGTGATCATCCTTCCTGTGTCACGTTAAGGTGTTCAGTTTCATGGGTCAGCTCCATTAAGAAGGGGAAAGACTAGTGTACAGGAAGTCCCAACGCTCACTCGCTCACTTACTCTCCCTTTCTCCTCCACCTCCTCCTGCCTTGTTCTCTACCCACACAGAGCGAAGCCCCCGGGGAGAGCAGATCATAGCGGCAGACTGAGAGGTATTGATGTGCGTGTACGAGTAGGCAGCAGCAGGAGCAGGCTCATACTACACACACAGGCTGGAGCAGAGCCAAGGCCAGGAGAGGGAAAACCAGGATTCACAAGCAGAGAAAAACTACCAGGAAAAAATCCAACTGGTCAGTGTTTTATCCACAACGCCTCACAGCTACAGGAGTATATCCATTTCTGGCTAAAGTGCAACTATTAGACCACACACCGAGCAGACTCGCTTCTCAAAAACCAATCCATGAATGCACTACATGCTACTGTTAGTTAAATTAAACAAAGATCTCCTCGAAAAATGGCTCTGCAGCATCATTAAACTATTCCTGAAACAATTAAATAATTAATCGGATCGATTACATTTTATCCTAACAAACATTACTTGTTAAATTAATACTCAGTTTCATGCAGGGCTGCAATTTTTGATTATTTATATTATCCATTATTCTGCAGATTATTTTCCCTTTTCGTTTATTAATTTTTTAGTCTATAAAATGTTAAAAATAGATAAAAAATGTCCATCACAATTAACCAGTGTCAGGTAATGTACTTATGTCTTGTTTGTTCAGTTCATTAGGGCTGCGACTAACGATTGTTTTCATTATCGATTAATCTGCCTATCATCTTCACGATTCAAGAGAATTGTGAAAAATCATCATCACAATTTCTCAGAGCCCAAAGTAACATCTTCAAATTGCTTCTTTTGTCCAACAAAAAGTCCAAAACCCTTCATTTACTTTCATAAATAACAAAGAAAAGCAGCAAGTCCTCACATTTCAGAAGCTGAAACCAGCAAATGTTGGACAGTTATCAATTATCAAAATAGCTGGCAACTAATCAACCAATTTCCTTTTGAATTAGTGATCAATTAATCGACTAATCATTGCAGCACCAATATGATTGCAAATGAAATGTCTTGATGTGTGGTCGATGATCAAACAAAACAAGCGATCTAAAAGCATCAGCACTGGTGCAAATCTATAGAGACCTGGCTCATGAAACGACCTATATCACGTGAATATAATGTAACTAACACATACTGTATACTCACTCAGTATCTTAAACATAACCCGGTAACATGCGCTGCCACAGCACGTTGCGATAATGAGATCTGACAGAAAACAATGGAGCAGACTGTGGCTTACAAGTGAAAGTGAAGGGAAAAAGTCTGAACGCTCAAGTGGAAAAGTACCCGCAGCATTTCTCGAAATCTCCACACCACAGACATTTTACCTCAAAAGAAGATTTTATTACAGAAAAAAATTGCAACATCATCAAAAGTATTAGTCGTGGAAACTGACACAAATTCGTCGGTGCCACGTTCACGTACCAAGGAGCCGGTACATGCACACAAAAATGTGAAAAAGGTGGTTCAGATTCTGTGCAACGAAGAGCTGCAGGTCAGCTTGCAGTGAGCTTTGTGTAGTAACACACACACACAAAAAAAAAATCGTGCACATCTCGTCTGTAACACACACACATGGATCAGGTGTTGCTGTGTATGCTGGTGGTACAAGAGCAGAAAAGTTGGAGGTAATAATAGAGGCTGGACGGTGTTAATACAGGGTTAACATTTCTAATTCAATTGATTATTCTCCTGGCTGTGTATACGGGGCTGCATCAGGCTCAGGTTGCAGGTAATGTGGCTTGTGTGTGTGTGTGTGTGTGTGTGTGTGTGTGTGTGTGTGTGTGTGTGGTGGAGAGGTGGGGGTGGGGCTTGTTATTATACCCGAGCATGTGTCACTGTTTGTGATTCATGCCATGACATCATCTGCCATTACAACCAGACTGTCTGGGGAACCATAGGGCAGAGATCAACTTCGAGACAACAGGCACACACACATATTAAACACACACACACACACAAAAGATGCATGGTTCAGACATACAAGACACACACATACAGAGACAAAGAGACATAAACAGACATAGATAATCCTTTAGACAAACACAAATATAAACACAGACGTGTTATATAAGCACATGCACACAACAAGGAAATAAAAGCTCTCTCACACACACATGCACAGACACACACACACACTACTCCCCTGACATTTAGCTGGCCCTCCTAACATTCACATCATCAAGACAATGGCTGGTGGTCGTGCCATCGACAGCGCGTGGCCTCACAGTGACCCCAGTCTGACCCGACCCAGTGACCCCTGTCGGCCTGCATCCTCCCATCCTCCATCCGTCTGAGGTCACAGACTTGATTCAATATTCAGGTACGGGAGGGGAGCATTTTATTAATCAACCAGATTCTCAACCCACGCTCCTCTCTGCAAACTAACAGCCTGGGAGTGGTGTCCAGGAAGTGTAACCTTTTACCAGGAACATCCAGTCCAATCAACAAACAACGCTCATCCAGAAGACTTGACAATGTGCTGCAGATCACGTCGCTTACTCTGTAAAATTTCAATTAAAGAGGTGCCATCTCTGTCAGCAGTCACTGCTGCCGTCGCAGTCAATTTCCCGCCCGCAACGCTATCTGATTGGTTACACATCATAGGGCAGGGCGATAAAACAATAGCAGTACGTATCGGAACAGATGCGCCATCGATAGCTATTAGAAAATAGTTTGATGAAGTGTTGGATAGTTTCATGCCTATGCATTTAATGCAACGAATACGCCATGGCTCATAAACAGCCGGTCATATCCCTAGCAAACAGATGATCATTTAGGTGAGTAGTTCGGTGCACAATCATGGCCATGTGACTGACAACAACAGAAGAGCGTGGTGTGAGAAAATAAGTGCTGACGGAGAGGAAATTGTAAGGTATGGCAGTTTTTGGGGGGGTTTCTGACAAATATAAGAATGCTGTTGTGTGTACACTGTGCAGGAAAGCCGTCCTGACCCTGCTTCTATCTATTGGAGTTGACAACATGTCAGTCACGACCATCTACGTCTGCTACAACTGCTGCTACATCTCAAGCCGTCCACGATGGAGAGCAACACTGCATGACAAAACATCCAAACGGGACGAGGACGTAACCCACTAAAATCATTAGCTGTGTGCCTTGATAAAAAGGTTAAATTCAAATTTTTTTTACCTGGTCTTTAAAAATTATTTTAAAAAAAACAGGACAGGTCATTAAAAATGGCCTAACACATCACAAGATACAGCATATCAACACTGAATAATCTGAATCTGTAAAGTATCTTAAGTTATAATATAGTTGTAACCTCCTTTTCAGTGGTGCAATACAATGAGCATATAGAGTTGCTGTGATGAAGTAATAACGTGCCAAGTGCAATTTATTTTAGTGTGTACTGTTGCCAGGTTAGCTCGCAGCAGAGTCGCTTCAGGTCACCACATCTGTCACCTCCTTGAAGTGAAAGTTTCTTTATCCAGCTTGACAACAGATCAAAGATGAAACAGATACGAGGAGATAAAAATAAACTGACATGAATAAACACGGCAAGACCAGTTTCTGACACCAGGCACTTTATAAATATCTTTGTTTGTCCTATTTAAAAATACTTTCTGAACTCTGGACTTTCTAGATCTCGGGAACTCTTAAGAAACACTCAATATCATATTTGGATTGGACCTCATACAGGAAAGTGCCAGAGTGGAGTGACAACAGCCAACTGACTAGGATTAAAAAAAGATCTAAGCTGCAAGTTTTGGCCTGTTGCGAAGTCCCCACGTCAGATTTTAACCGACTAGTCAGGTTGAGAAGAAGATAAAAGAGGAAATGCGCACACACACACACACACACACACACACACACACACACACATAAACAAAGCATGCTTGTAACCTGACAACAGACCTGAGGCCTGTGCCTCATGGAGCGAAGCCCCGTGAAGCATCGTGCTGTGCTAACATGGTAATGGAATGAAACTGTACCCAGCAGAGCTCTGGCCCGTCTCTCGCTGCCAGTGAAACAGCAGCCCTGGGGAATGCACAGTTATTATCAACACCAGCATGTCAGAGGCTAAATGACGCTCTTGCATAGCACCGGGCACGAGCCGCAGTGATCAAGAATAGACAGGACACGCAGACGCAGCTAGGGGACAAACACTGCGACTCCTCCGTGGTGAAATATCACAGTGAGCACAGACAGAAACACAGACAGCTCCACATATGTGTGCACTACATGTGGACGACATAAACATGCTTTAAAATGATTATTTTGTGTATTTTCTGCCTTTGCTAGAGAGCAATACTAGAGACAGGAAACAAGGAAGACATGTGTTTTGCCTTAAAACATTGTTTTTAGGGGCGTCATGATTCTGCAACTTACAATCACTTTCAGTATCGATAGATCCGTCAGCTGTTTTTTCGGTTAATCAACACATGACCAAACCCACATATTCCCAGAGCCCTAGATGATGTCTTCAAGTGCACATGCTGTCTGACTAACAGCCCAAAAATACAAAAATATCTGATTTGTGATTATGTAAAACAGACAAGGCAGCAAATACCCAAGACTCAGAAGTATCGGCATCTGTACTTGATAAAGACATAAACGACACATTAATTGATTATCAAAATAGTTTTTACTGTCAATCAACTGCTAGTTTCAGTCCTGCTATCATCTGTCCGATTTCACAGTAGTTTGCCAAATGTCAGTAAATGAAGCCAGATAAGCCTGCGTCATTTATGAGGTGACACTTCTTAAACTACTTCCCTGGTTGATCATAAAAGTCACTCCCCTGCTCCAGCTCAGAGGAGTGTCTATCTATCAACAGGTTTTCTTTAATCCTGCCTCTAACCAGCAATCTAAAATCATTCTCAGAGCTGGAGTCATCCACCATGGCTCCTTCTGACAAGGAAACCCCCCCGGTGGACAGCTGTGAAAAACAGCGAGTCACAGTCTGTCAAAACCATAACAAACCTCTCTTGCGTCAATCTCTGACAGGCTTTCCCTCCGGCAGTTGTGTAACAAGTTGAGACAATGAAACCGCGGCACCACGGCTCACCACCTGCTCTCTCGGTTTCACCTGATTCATCACACCATCTCCACTGTGCTACGGCTAACTGACAGAAAAAGGACGGCGTTATTTATAAACATGATGTTGCTACATGGTCGGTTGCCTCTGCAGCCCCGGGGGATCTGTTGGCCAAATTGACAAAGCACTGTTTTTAAAACAAACATTTTAATAATGAATGAGAAAATTAATCGTTTTTTGGGAGTGATTTTGATCCTTTTATGGTAAGCAAATGTCCCGAGGCTCTAAAACAAACAAGAAGGATGAGCAGACTGTGTTTCAATAACTGATCTGACAGGTAAAGTCTAAAGTAGACACTTAAAACAAAGAGGCAGTCAACAGACTTCATCAAAGCACAGTACAAAAAGTATAGAGGTCTATTTTGGAGCACAGGCATGCATCTTTCATGCTTTCAAAATAAACTGTTTGCAGCTCATTCATCTATTTTAGGACTCAAATACTTCAGTGTTTTAAAAAGCATCCCTTGTCTAAACACTCAAGTCCACATGCTGTGAAGTTTCAACTTTCTATTGTAATAACGTCTTTGTTCAAGTCTCAGTCGTGAGTTAACACTGATGAAATGTAACCAGGTACATTAACACACGTGCTGCACTTCAGTACAATTTTGAGGTACTAGATGACTGGAAAGCCTGTACTTACTTTCTTACTTTTACATGAGCAAAGAAGTAGAATCAGTACTTTTACTTTAACAGTTTTTCACACAAGTATCTGTATTTCTACTTGAGTAAAGAATGTGTGTACTTGTGCCAACTCCGAGTAAAGATAGTGTTGATACTTAAGTACATTTAAAATCAGATCCTCTAAGTACTTTTTGGACGGCTGACTTTCACTTTTACAGAAGTAATGCTTTAACACAATATCTATACTTTACACAAGTATGACTTCTGTGTATTTTTACAACACTGCTTGTTGAATAAATATTAGTCAGCAGTGATGAATGGACATTTTTCAGCGTCTTTTTTCAGTTATAAGTTGGAAGTGATGCATCATTAGGGAGGAACGCCAACAGTGAACTGGCCGGATTATAAAAGGTAAAGGTCATAAGTGCTTGCTGCTGTTTGGTTGAACTCAAACCTCTGCCAGGTCTCCAAGGTGAGCAACACGTTTTACTAATGCTTAATGTTACACTGAATCATTAGCTTGTATCATAGTTTGCCCTGTCTCTGCTCAACACCACAGCTTTTCCACAGCAGTCTGTGTCCCTCTCGGTGACTCTTTCGAGCTCCAACCACATTGGGACACGTAAACATATAAAAGGATCTTGACAGAGCCTTGTAGGTTTACACACAGGACCTTTTCAAAGGGAGAGCAGCAGGCAGAGCCGTGTGCATCTTCCAGTGTCTAAACAATGTGGCTTTTGCGTGTAACCTAATGGAACAGCAAGGCAAAAAAAAGGTTGACAGTGAAACATAGCAGAGCAGTGATAACTTTGTGTTTTCAGTTTGAACTCAGAACTGGATTGTCATGAGTTTGCAAGTCTGAGTGTAAGACTGAGGGAAGCAGGGGGGGTCAGAAAACAGAGAAAAGAAATCTGGTGATGACAGGGAGAAGCCAAGATGATGCAAGCAAAGTGAAAGAGAGGGACAGTCCAAAAGGAACTGATACGTGTCAGTCCTGCTGACCAGTGACATTGAAATTAAAATATTTCCTGTCCTAAAAGTTTCAAGTAGGTTTATGAGAATGAGGTTGCATTTCTTCAGAAAAAGGAGCGACACTTGACGTGTAGTCATCATAAAACAGCTGCAGAAGGGCTCTACCGTGCATGGATGATGCATCTTTGCTGTTTGACCAAATGAGGAACAAATAAAGTCGTTGGCAGCAACACACACACGTCAAATATTGTTTGACAGTGCCTTCGAGCTACAGGGCAGCAGTCCCAGGACAGCTTCACTGGTATAAACTCCAAGGTAACATCGGCACCCTGCAAGTTATTAGTATGACCTGTTTACCCTCAAAAGTACGAAACACTATCAACAGATCGTGACTCTACAAACCGGTCAACTTCTTCAAAAACAGTGTGGGAAAAAAATCATAATAGGGAACTTGGGTGAGAGACTTACTGAATAAACAAACTGTGACAGCCACATACAGACGATGAAGACATCGGTTTCAATACTGACAAAGAGTGATTGACAAGGATTAACTACTTTTCATTTATGTTTACAGGGACACTTATATTGTAGGAAAAACACTTATTTCCAACCGGGAGCATGTTGGAAATGAGTGTTTTCACACGCTATCCTTTTGATTTTTGTGTTTTCTGTGTCTTAAAAAAATAAATAAGGCTGCTGGTTACATGACAGATGTGCCTGTACTCCTCATAGTACTACTGATACTGATACTGATACTACCAATAATAACAATACTGATACGTGGGCGTTGTTGATGATAAGTTGGCAACATGCAACAGAAGTTTGTGTTAGTAAATGCAGATGAAACCAGTACCTCCATATCCCCAAACCAATGAATCACCAGTATGGGAATACGTGTTTTGAAAGGCTGTTTTGGAGACGGTTACTTGTTGTAGTAATCACGGTGTTACCTTTCGTAAAGCTTGCACGAAGAGGCCTCTCCATTTGTGACTGTTCTCGTCACTTGAAAAGTCGTATATCTGCTGGGGCTGCATTGCTGTAGCGGCTCCTGGCGTTGCCGTGATCCGGGCTGAACTGTCAGCATCGGCCCCGGATAGATAGTCCTTGTGGGTGGGTCAGTCCAGGGCAGGCACGGTGGAAAAAGTCCAATAGTCTCGCTTGCAAATATGAAGAGTATCACCAAACCACACTACAAGTCCGGGGCTGAGTCGGGTTAAGCAGCGGAAAATGAGCTAAAAAAGAAAATAAGCACATGTAGCTATAAAGTTAAGTCGTTAGCTCGGTGGCTAGCGAGGCTAGCCTGCTGCTGCTGCTGTAAACACGGGACAGCGGCTAACTAAAAAGCTAATGGCTAATAACAATGTTGCTAAGTGTTATACTTGCTACTTGGCGTTTCCTAAAAAGCTTATAATAGGCACATTAAGTTCAGTATTAAGTCACGACATTGGAGCTCAGCTCGTTGCCAGCTAACTACAGCTACAAGTTATGTTTGGTTATTTGCTGCCTTCACACCTGTAACGTTAGCAGGCTAGCGTTAGCCGACTAGCTAGCTGGTGCTACAGGCTGCTGCTGGCCTTGATGCGCTCCGAGTTTTATGTTGTGGCACACGACCCGTTCAGCTCCGAACAAGGCACACTATCTCCTGCGCTGTTTGCTTCACAATCAGGCATCTTTTCCGGAGCGATCGGCCGCTAAATCCAACGCGAGTCCCCGGAACAGCGAGCAGTCCGAGGCATGTCTGTGAGCGGGGCAGCCGAGGAGCAGTCGAGGTGTTTTTGGTTTGTGAAGTCGAAGATGTTCGTACCAACTCCGCTGCCTGTCTGTCTGCTGCTGCTCTCTGCGCCGCGCTCCGCTGTCAGGCACGCACGCTGCGTAATTTCACATTTTATTGGACAGAGAGAGAGAAAAAAAAACAAGGCTGGACTTCTGCCTCATTTCATATTGGCGACGGAATAATAATTATAATAATTCCTGGAAATATATCAAGGTCGTATAAAAAAATCAACCTTTTTTAATTACTGACTTTCCTGTTGTGAGAGTGGTGCTAAAACACACAGTCGAAACGTCACATAAGTGGATTTTATGAGACAGGTACATGCAAATAAATCCACTTTGTTTCCAAGCAATTATGCAAGCATTACCAGTAAAAACAAAAAAAAACAACAGGATTCAGCAGACGCATCACATTGAGACATAATTTGTGCTTACATTGGGGCTCACACAGCCTGTTTGTTGCTGACATTGTGCCTCCTTGTGGACAAACTGACTAAGTGCTGCAGAAAAATAAGCATGAAAAGGTCAAAACTTGAAGTAAAATAGTTATTTATCTTTTTATTTGTTTCTTTTCTCCATGCACCTTGGAGGAAAGTGAAGTTGTGCCAAAAAATCCCAACTTTCTTCCTGATGTTGTCACCATTTTTTCACATTAAAGGTGCAATATGTAAGAAATGGACACCTTTCGTATTCATACTCCGAACAAATAGGGGGCAGCATATCACCAGAGTTACCGCTAAATGCTGCTTACTGCAGCTGCTAACCAAGTCCCCAGGAAGTGGGTCGGGGGTTCGAAGCTAATTTTCGACCCATTTCACTGTCATAATTTGAGCCATTCGGTCCAATAACATTTAGAAAGTCAAGAAGAGCCGCACGATTAAATTATTTTATCCTCATTCAAGTTAGCCGGGTGCTAAACAGGAAGTTAGCCGTCTCGAACGGCGTAAGTCGCACACTCTATGGGCCGCACATGGGCATCGCCGGAAATCGAGCATTTTTGGCTTCATGCACCACTGAGCAGCTTTCATAGGAATGAACGGGGCTGCACCTCGAGGGCAGTGTCCACTCGTTATAGGCCCATGGTAGCTGCTATTACCTCAGTTAATTGTCTGGACTGGGTATTATGAGAAAGGACAGGCCTGGGCTAGCTGGTTAGCATGCTAATTTCAGTAGGGATCTACATCCAAACCACATCTAAAATCTTATCTCTTCACATTCTGTAATTTTTGTGGAGTACTACTACATATGTGAATACAAGTAGGCTTCAGAGGAAGCTGCATGTAATCTGATAAATTGCCTCCAGTGATGTCACTTAGTGGCTACGTTGCATTGTGGGTAATGTAGGCACCAGGTATCAAAAAGTAAGAAGAGTGCTTGGAATAAAAAAGGTGATATCTCTGGAGCTGCTGCATCGATTTTGAACATTTGTTTTTAAACTGCCCGTAATAAATCCAACTGGTTTTCTAAACTTTGTGCCTACATTACCCACAATGCAACTTGAGTGACATCACTGGAGGCAATTTATCAGATTACATGCAGCTTCCTCTGGAGCCACAAAATGCTTTACACTACCATTTTCACACATGCAGTAGTACTACACAAGACCTGTGAACACACCCTTCAAAAAGTACCTCAGGGTAACATACTCTGCATATGTGGCCTATGTTTAAATGTCATATGGCACAAACCACAAACACTCGCATATGTGCTATTCAAAATATGTATTTATGCACCATTTTCTTTAACATTCATTTGTCAATCAATGGCATGAATTAACAGCAAAGGTGACACCAATATCTGGGTATTTCTAGCAATATGTGAAACCTTTGAAGCTGTAATGCAGAGATGATTCTAGCAGGGTAAAATCAAATCACTGCCCACAAACACATAAACAGCTTATAAAAAACATGTTCTCAGTTTTGTGTAAACATGACCTAAGACCTAAGAATATTTAGTCTTAATATCAGTTTACAACAATCCGTCTTTCTTCATTAATTGTGCGTACCTTATCTAAAACTGTGCGTTTCATTTCAGTCCAAAATGAGCTAAACCATGTTTACAAAATGAAAACATCTTTCACGTACTCTCAAAACCAGAGATACTCATTCATTATGCTATATTATACATGGGATTGTTCAATAAAATGTTGGTTTTTCTTTCTGAAAATAGTTTTGCAGCATTTTGGACTGAGACCAGCAGGCATTAAAATATTCCAACAACAAAGACGGCTCTCCTGCAGTCAGCAGCTGAAGAGAAAAACACACACAATGTATTCAAGAGTAAAAGAAAACATCCATACAAGAATTATACCCATGACTTTTAAAAATCCCTCATTTAAAAAAAGGTAAATCTCCCAGAAGTAAAGTTCATATGAAAGAAAACAGTATGTCAGAGTATTTCAACATTTGTTCCAGTATTTTGATAATGCAAACTGTTATTGAGGCTGAGTTGTTTTTCTATGCTTAATATTTTCACTAAGAGTAACTCATCGTACAATTTTTTTAAGACAGAAATGTAGTGTAGAAAAATACATTTTAACTTGAAATGTTGAGTAAACATACAACCTGAAACGGCACAAGTAAAACTAAAAGTAAAAACAGTCTTAAAAATCTAATCAAGGCAAAGATATTTTACTTTCTCCTCCTAAATTAAGGCTTGACCTGTGATAAAAAAAAAAGTCTTCATGATGATGGTGACGCTGAGGTCATGACAGCTTCATACAACATTGTAGTTTCACTTGGCTGGATTACTTTGGTTCCCTTTACCCTTCTGCGATCACCGTGTTTGTCTACAAACTAAATCGACTCTCCACCTCGTCTGCGACCATTTCAGCGATGGCGAGGGAGGAGGTGGCTGCCGGTGAGGGAGCGTTTCGCACATGGAGCACCCGACTGCCCACATCCCCGACCCCGCCGTCAAACACAAAGTCGTCTACGAGGTTTCCGTCTCGGTCGAGAGCCTGGGCTCGAACTCCCGCAGGACCCCTGGAGATGAACAACAACGAGGGTTACAGAAAACAGAATCTAATGAGATAATTTATCCTCTTACTTGTGCAACAAGCACCTGATATACTGCAGTGTGCATGCGTTTTTAGCTCTTGCATAATTTCTCTACCTGAGCACGTCACTCAGCGAGAGTTCAGGGATGTACTTCTGCAGGATTTTGACTTGTGCACCGATGAAAACCCCTCGATACATCTCTCCAATCCCGTACGATATGTTCCTCATTACCAGCTTCTGAAGGCCCCTGAACAATAAAGAGGAGACGATTAAATATTCAGCATCACCCACCACGGGACAATTACACTGTTATTAACATGACTTCAAAATAAAGTTCCAGGACACAACACAAAGAAGGAACAAGGAACAGATAAAATATTTCTGTCGTACCTGAATGAAAGTGCGTCTGCAAAGTCTCGCGCGTTGAAATCGTACACTTTGTAACCCTCCCTCTTGAAGGCGAGGACTGCGTTGGGGCCGAGCCAAACACTTCCATCCATCCGCGGGGTGAAGTGAACACCAAGGAAGGGGAAACGAGGGTCAGGAACCTATACGAGTATTTTATTAAAAAACAAAACAAAATTAAGTGATATGTAGATATGCAGAAGGTACATTTGCAGTTTCAAGTTTTGCTTTGTTGTCTGTAAAATTGTAAAATATCCACATTCAGTGCGCTCAAAGTCATGTTGTAGCCACCGCTACTTGCTTCTGATGATGATTTTAAAGTAAAACCGAGATCTCAAAAAGTGGAAATATACCTTAATCGTTCTTTAAAATAACTGCTCTCACAAGAATCGTAACTTGGATATCAAAAGAATATTTTCAGTTGTTTTGGATCTACTCGTAAATCAATATAATTGCAGTGAGGTACTGACACTTCCAAGGAAATCCAAACTGGATTCAACAGCAGCTGAACCAGTTCTCTACATTTTTTTCTCAAAGCATCTCCACCTCCACAGCGTACTGATTTCAGGTTACATGATTTTCAAGTTAATCTGCCACTTGAGGCCGCCAAAGTTAGAAGCTGCGGAGCACATTAAATAAACTAGAAATCTGGAAACGTATAGTTCTTCAGACTTACAGGGTAGATATTTCCTTTGACCAGATAGTGCTTCTCTGGCTTCAGGACCAGATAATCTCCTCTGAAGGGGACGATCCGCGGCTCCGGACTGCATCCAGATATCTGCGACAGGCGGTCTGAGTACAGGCCTCCACAGGTCAGGACATAACGACAGTGTATCTCGTTACCCTGTTGGAACAATAACGCTATCAGTGAAAAAGATAGAACACAATTTGAACATCGTGATGCTTTTAGCTGCACATCTCTTGCCTTTTTGTCTTTGACTGCGATTGGATATGTCATTCCTGCAAATAAAAACCAATGACATATTCACAACTCTATCCCAAAATTGACTGTGTTGACATATTGATGTGCAGAACCTATTTATTACCTTCAGTACTCCCAGCTGGACTCTCCTTGACCATGGAAATGTCATTGACCTCAGATTCTGTTACCACCGTGCCACCTGCCTCCTCAAAGTCTTTGCCGTACCTGAGAGCTACCATCCTCCAGTCCACAATGCCGGTGTAGGGCGAATCCAAGGCCATTATACCCTGCAAGGACGACACACATTAGGCCTTCGCTGTCATCTTTTCTTTAGTATGAATAACAATATCGTCTGCGAGACTCTTACCCTGCAGTACGGCTCTCGCTCTCTGATTTCCTTGGCGTCGATAATACTAAGGTCACGCACATTGTTCTGCATGCCGCGCTCATATAAAGCTTTCAGTCTGGGTATCTCCTCCTGCTCCACAGCCACGATGAGCTGCCAAACGCAGAAATATACTGATCAATACCAAGACAGACACAGCACAATAATCTACATTGCAGCTCCATACAACAGTGATTGCCAACCAGGGTAGTTGTACCCCTTGGGGTACTTTTGCAACTGTAATGGGGTACATGGAAATATTGTAATTTATCTGTAAAGAGTCATCAGAAGGACAGTGCCATTATTATGCTAACTGAGTTTTTTCATTAAGTATTTAATGCATATTATAATGTTCTTATCTGGTTAAAATACTGAGACAGACCTTTCCACATCTCTTGTAAGGGAGCCCTTTCTTCTCGCAGTACTCGTAGGCTAAAGTGGCTCCTCGCACACACAGTCGGGCCTTCAGCGAGCCCGGCGTGTAGTAGATCCCGCTGTGAATGACTCCACTGTTGTGCCCACTCTGGTGTGCAGCTGGTGAGTTAGAATTGAAGAACAATATGAGGTTTCAAAAGGAGGTTTCATTAAGATCCTTAGATTGACAGAAAGGTTTATACTTTATATCATCAATCTATAATGTTCAATACATTCAAAGAGGGATACTTCAGTCAGCTGCTCCCAAACCAGCAGCTCACTCACTCCCCCAAGCTCACAGTGTAGCACATCATCATTGCATAAAAGCGACAAGTTTTGTTTTTACAGAGGGGTTATGTGATGGATTATTTCTTGTGACTTTCCCAAAATGTTGCACAATTCCTCCAAGGACAAAAATGTCAAATACATCACTGAAAGCCATTTACTCAATGTTCAAAACGTAACACTGGCAAGACATTTAAGTTTACTTAAATGTTTTACATTATCTTTAAGACGCTTGCTCGACAGTGAGGCTTAGGAGGGTTTACGGGTGTTCAATGGTTAAACAGTGTTGGACTCTAGCAGATTTTGAACAGTGTGCAGCACAATGGCAGCTGTTCACCCAATACCTATAAATTAAAGCTAAGACTTGGAACTTAACCCCTTTTCTGTTTCATGGCTAATGTGCTGGAGCACAGAGCCAAAGCAACTGGTTTTAATTTCTGTGACATGAAAAACATTTCTCTCTTTAGAGCAAGTTGTTGTCTTCCTTCACCACACAAACTTTCAACCCACAGAGCTCTTTTTCTTTCTCCAGCAGGATGAAGCTGAGCGACGGGTGTCGCAGAATGAGCTCTCTGGCTGTGGCCAAGCCCACGATGCCGGCTCCAACTATGGCCACATCACACGTCCTGGAAAACAAACAGATGAGATTACAGAGAGTGAAAATTTAAGATGGTTACTGATAACCAACTGGCTTTACAGGCTGCAATAGGTAGAAGGATTTAGGTCAGTGGTTCAATGTTCAACTGTACATGACTGTAAGAGCAGCTATTAGACCTCTGAAACTGGTCAGTAGGGAAACCTATGACACAAATGTTGTAGTTAACAGGCTATTCATATCTACAAAGAGAATATCCAGCTCTGATATTGACCTATAATGATACATAAAGTCACATCATTTGAAACATTTGTCTCATTTTTTACATCCGTTCAGGTATGGCCATAAAAAAGTGATTATTATATGAAAATTGCGATAAATTGTTGCAAAGAGCCCCTTTAAATTCCGATTAAAGTTCACTGTTTCAGTGCGCTTATGTAATTTTGGACGATAAAGTTATTCGTATCGGCATCTGCCCCCAAAAATCCAGTATCACTCGGGCTTCGATCTAGTAGGCGGGCTCAGAGTGTAAGCAGAAGTCCCAAGATACCAAAACTTGTCCACTCTTCACCACAGGACTTTACATAATTGTGCATTTGCAAAGAGCTGGAAGTACACAATGTTCGAGCCTGGGAGAACACTTCAAATCCAGTGGTAGTAAAAAAGCTTGGCAACAGACGACATCTTGTTTTGATTTTCTGAAAATTAGAACCATGCAAGGGGCCGTAAACCAGGGGGACAGGGGAGGAACCAGTAAAATCAGTTGAAACATCATATCTGCTTTGCATCTATCGCTCGATCACCATTTTGAAGCAACGGAAGAAGAATTATGCGCTAAAAGTACAAATGTTCTTTAGAGAAATATGGCTTCAAGGGCTTCGCTGCTTAATTTGCATTCAGTTACAGAGGAGAGGGCTGCCTGAACTTGTAAAAACATGTGCAGCCATTCTTGCTTAAAGCTGAGGAACACTTAATCTACAAGGGATTCGCAAATCTGTGATTACACTGGGTCCTGATGTCTTGCTGATGTTACCAAAGTGCTGAATGTATAACTTTAAGTTACAACATCTATATTTCACTATTTGCTTTAAGTATGCAGGGGGAGGAGCCATATTATATAAGCTGCTTGCCATGACCCCAGAGAAGCCAATAGAGTCACTAGGTATAATTACATGCAGCTGGCATGCCTTCCTAAAGGTGCAATTCACACAAAACTAGTGACTGACTGCTGGACTCCTGCAAGGAAAAGTCAGATTAGGCATGCAAGTGTGGATAGAGCATGCCTGGCTGTAGAGACAACAAATGTTTTGTGTGTGTAAACAATGTGGTGTGGTGTGAGGATCAGGTTCAGCAGACATATTGTGCAATCTTGGTGTATGAATGTCCTTGGCAGTGACAATTAAAGTTACTCATTGAAGCGTGTACCAGCGTGTCTGCCCCCTTTACTTAACTTACCTGTCAGCCAGTAAAAATTATAGAGTGAATTCATTAAGCTCACTCCTCTACTTGACTACAGCACCGCACAGTTGGCTCACATCTTATGTCACTCTTTACCTGTGCAGCTGCCTGGTGGTAACGTCCTTTAGCAGTTTGGGCTGCGCTGCTCCGACAGCCTTCAGAGAGGCCCCGCTCAGTGTCCGGATCATTTTCCCAGCGTCTAGCAGCTCCTCACAGCAGCTCCGACATCGTACAACTGTCACAAAGATTTCCCTGAGCTCTGTTTTGTGTTTCCTCCTCCTGTTTTTGCCGCTGCTAGCCCCTCATCCCGCTGCTGCTCCTCTAGCCCGACGAGCGTAACCACGCCCCCCGCGTAAGTTCACCCACTCGGACGTACAGCCAATGGGACGGCACGCTTTTCCTTACGCCGCGAGGTCAAAGGTTACAGCAATGGACGCCTCCCAAATGTAAACAACCCTGTCTGTTAGAGGTGAGAATATCTCCCCGGTCGCAGTTTTTAATCTCAAACCAGAGCCGACTGCTGATTTATTTTATTTTTATATTTCAGATTTAAGATATGAGGCTTTTATCGAGGGCAGTGCGGTCTGCTGCGGGTCTGAGGGAGTCGAGCCGGAGACACTTCTGGGGCTGGCTCAATGCAGTCTTCAACAAGTGAGACAACATTTATCCCATAGATTAAGGATGTAGCTGCTGTGTAGCTATTAGCTTATAGCTGCTGCCTCAATGTTGATAGTAAAATGGTATTTTGGGGATGATTTACAGGCAAAGTCTTGCTCAATAACCACTTATTATTGACATAACAGCAAAACAAACAGTAGATTAAAGGAAACGTTATGCTCATTTTAAGGTTCATAATTTTATTTTGGGTCACTACTAGAATAGGTTTACCAGCTTTGAGGCTCAAAAACACATCATCCCCCCTGTCTGTAATGCTCCTGTATCTTTGTCTCTGACTGGTCAGCTCACACACGCCTGAGCCAGCACCGCTAACAACAACAGAGCAGCTGTGATGAATCAATTCCTGCCAAACTAGCCTCTAGACAGAAACTATGCAAACGTGTGACATGGTGATAGCCTGATTCACAAAGTCACAAAGACTACTGACCAGGCGTTTCAGGAGCAACATTTTCTGTATAATTTTCTGTATCTCCTTATAATTTGATTCTGCTCTATGGTCAGAAATGTGTATCCCTGTACAGCTGTTTGTTGCCTTTACGATTAATTGATTAAATTGAATGAAACTAATCGTTCATTCAGTTTGAATAATTTTCTGAAGATCTTAAATGTGGGTTTTTTTCTGGTTTCTTTACTCTTCTATGAAAGTAAACTGAATATATTTGGGTTGTGGACAAAACAAGACATTTACAAATTGTCATCATTGAATTTGGAAAACTTTTTGAAAATTTCAAGAATGTCAAGGTTATTTATTTGCCATTATAAAACACGAATTTGTCATTATGGACCGAACAACTAATCGATTAATGGGGAAATAATTGATTAAATGACAATGAAAATAATCTTCAGCTGTAGCCCTAATGATAACCATCATTTTACATGTTATTATCTCATATTCACAATATTGATATTTTGCTTTCAAAAATCTGAAACTATCAACAATTTTCATGATGTATTTTCTGTTTTTTAGGAACTCTTAAGTCTATAAAATATCAAAAATGATATTACCTGTAAGCTGTCAGAATCACTTGTTCCCTGTGGTCTTGTTGATCTACTCAGGAAACCCAAAGTGTTGGTGATGAAAAAAATAAAGTTTCAATGAGATAATATTGTATTTTACTTGATTAGTGACAAATTAAACAAACTCTGGGTGATTTGCTCAGGTTAAAACAATTGACCTAGTAGGCAGGTTGCCAGTTGTACTTTATTCTGACTCATCTCTTCTGCCCTCTCAGTGACAACCATTACCACATCACATGACGTCATCAACATGTACCGTACTGAGTGTTTGTTGATCTTGTCTCAGGGTGGACTATGAAAGGATCAAAGCTGTCGGTCCAGACCGAGCTGCAGCAGAGTGGCTGCTGAGATGTGGAGCCAAAGCGAGGTTTCAAGGTTTCGAACGCTGGCATCAGGACTACAACGGACTGCCAACTGGGCCTCTGGGCAGATACAAGATCCAGGCAATCGACGCCACCGAATCCTGCATCATGTACAGAGGATTTGACCACCTGGGTCAGTGTTACAGTGTGGAGAATATTATGTTCTTGTCCTTGTGAAGTGTCCCACTCTCATTTCCATTTCCCTCCATGTGGTCATGAATGTTCTCAATTAAATAGATGTAACTCGACTAAAACTCAGCCACAAACCCAGACCCTAGATGAGAAATAAAGAGGAATATTTGCTTAGGTCCTCCTTAGGTTGTACCGATACCAGAATATGAAACTTTAATAAAAAGCACTTCAAAGTTTTCCATCTAAGAAGTAAATTTATAATGAGGGGAAAAGTCGAAATTACCAAAGTCATCAGGATTCATCTTCTGGGGACTTTCAAAGTCACTACCAAATTTAATGGGAATCCATTCAATAATTCATTCTTAACTTAGCAGACTAAAGAGCCTGGTCAAATCAAAGATTAAAGCTATGTTCAGAAAGTGTAAATTTTGCATTAACTATGTTAACATGAGCTTGACCTGGACCATTGACCTGAAAGTGATTCCCCTCTGTGTTAACAAGAAAGGAAATGTGACGGTGAAAGTGCATCTCTCCCTGACTGATTATCCAAAAGTGACGCAAGAGAATGGATTGTTTTACACCAGACACATAGAGCACTATCTCTGACCTTGTTGGCTGCTCCACTCCTAACTGTACTTTTTTGGTGCCAGAGTCCACAAAGATTTATTTTGAGGCAAACTTGTTCTTTGTCAATCAGAAGACAGTGTACTGATGTTGTTTTTGTGTTTATTTTTCCAGATGGTTTGAAACATTTGGAAGAAATCAAGTTTAACAAGTGTATCTACATTGAGGACACCTGCCTGGAGAGGTTGAGCTCAATAGAGAATCTGCAGGAGAGTTTGTACATGATGGAGGTGGTGTCATGTGGAAATGTGACTGATAAAGGCCTCATCGCCCTGCACAGACTCAGGTGAGTGTTTGTTTTGTTCTATATCTGTTTCTTTGTAACCCATTTTCTTGACGAATGTTTCCTAATGTCATATTTTGTTTGAATTCCACGCAGGAATCTGGAGTATCTGTTCCTCAGTGATCTTCCCGGAATCACAGATAAACAAAAGACTGTTGAAAGACTGCAGAAGGCACTTCCACGCCTGGAAGTAGAACTAGACCTGGAGTGACTCAGAACAACTTCCTGCCTAAGATTGTAAAACATGGACATCTTTTTAAGGGTTTTCAAAGTAAAAGACCCATGCTGGGGTGCAGGTATCTAAGTGGCAGAAATGATTAGAGCTTTTCGCATCCTTTAATTGCTAAGAAAAGTTGCTTCAGTGCTTCCTTTCTCATCTCCTTTAGCGTAGGGTACACTGGACAGTCTTCTGCAAAATAAAAGGAGATAATGCAGTCCCACAATTACTTGAGGCCCTTGTGTAAGTGCAGTCAGCGATTGTTTTTTCTTTCACATCTTTCTTTGACCTCACAATGTTTTCCAACAAGGTCAAAGAGAAGTGTTTAGGAAAAGACGTTGGACGTGATTTTTTTGATAGTCGACTGCAGCCCTCATCTTGATGGCGGACAGACTGGAGCATGAGCGGCTTTGATCCTCCATGTAGATCCTTCAGCTAAAACATTAAGAGTTTTTGCACGTGAGTCACTAAAGGATAAGGTCACCTAAAAAATGATAATTGAGTTATTATCTACTCACCGTCATGCTGATGTAAAGTCGGTAGAAGTTTTGCAGTCCACAGAACATTTCTGGAGCTTCACAGGAAAACAGTGTTGCAGCATTCTCCAACACTGTTGTGCTGTGAAGCTCCTGAAATGTTTTGTGGACTACCACACTTCACCTGCTTTCCATGAGCATGAGGATGAATAATAAATGACTAAATTTTTATTTTTGGGTGAACTCATCCTTTACGTGTCACCTCTCAGCTTGAAGCATAATCAAGCTTTAAAGAAACAGTCCAGCAAAGAGAAACATTTAAGCACTTTATAATGTTGACACCAGAGGGAACTATTCTTTAGTTTATTATATTCTCAACATTCAAGGTAATAAAGGTTACTCCGTATGTGAGTACACAGAAAACAGTTTGTGAAATCACATAATTTCTCTTTCGATTAGTTTGGCATTTGTACAACATCTGAGGACAGACGGATGGCTGTGAACATCCTTAGCACCAAGGTTCCAGAGATAATGAGTACAATGTGGTGTTTTTACTGCTATCTGCTAGTAAATGTGGGAATGTTTACGACTGTATTCACTCCTGACGTCAATAAATATTTTCAGAAAGTCATGACAAAAAAAGTCAAAGTTTTTGTCCTACATTTTAACGTACTCAAGACAATTAAACATTTAAACATCCCTAACAAAAACATGTCACTCTAACAGAGTCCATCGTCATATAAAAACTACATTTGGCAAACCAGGCAAGGCAGTACGTCATCGTTTTACCTTCGGGCTGCTCAGCGACTACGAGCAGAGCGGCACATCGCTCCTTGTCTTTACAAACTATACAAAATGCAACAGCTTGAAATGTAGGCAACGTACATAAACCAACATGTTTGAGTCCACATGTTGGGAAATAGTGCATAGACTGACATCTATATCCGCAGCCGACACGCCCACGTGATGAACAAAACTTTAAAAAGTGGTTGAATCCTCTTTAAAAAAAAAGGTGCTGCCAGAATCTGCTTAATTTCCTGAGTTTTTTTCAGAAAATGCTGCTGGTCCAAGGTGTTTGATTCAGCTGGTGAGCAGCGAGTTTAGATGTTCGGCAGGTGATAGTTGAACTTGCGCAGGTTGTTGTAGTACCTCTTGTTGTCCACGGCTGGAAAGATGCTGCTGCTGGTCAGCTGTGGCAAATACTGGATGGAGAAAAAATAACGCTTCAGGTTAATTTTGAGAGCAAGAAAGTATTTTTACATTGATACAACTACTTGATATGTTGATGAGAAGTGGCAAGAAAGGGATTCCTCTGGGTTTAATGATAAACATTTAAATAAAGTGAGAGATTTTTAAAGAGATTTTTCACCAATTTACAGTGTCCTCAAGTCCTTCAGTGTGAGACAGTCACTCCTGAATTTATCCTTTTTTGTGACTTGTATTATTACAAAGTTTCAAGATATTCTGCCAATAAACTGAGCCAAAATTCCCTGATCAAACTTTTTTCTTGCAATATTTACATAATTCCCATCAATTCGTTCCTGAGATTGTCAGCCTGGACGTATAAAAACACAATTTTGCTTCCAGATTTTACAGATGCTGAATGCTTGACAAGACTCACTTGTAGTTATGTAGTATTTAAAAAAGAAAAATGCCACTAGCCCTGAATACAGTGTTTTAAGTCCAGTCATTATCTCTGTACAGAAGGCTAATTACCCCAGGAGGAAGGTGTTTGCGAGGTAAACGTGTCCTCTTGTTGCTGGAGCGGTCCTGCTCTCGAGACGTGCTCTCGCTCTTCTCTCGCAGGCTGTCGAAGTACGGGTGCTGGAGGAGCTGCTCACAGGTCAGCCGCTCGGACGGGTCCATCCTCAGACAACCCTGAACCAACGAAACCATCTAGACCTTTACGCACTGTTTCTGATTTGTTGTCACGTGAATGAATGTTTTTCAAAATATTCGCAATTTCAAGATCTTTTTTCATGACATCTTTACCTTCATGAGACTCAGAGCTTGATGTGACAGATTTGGATATTTCTGCTCCAAAGGTTCCTGCAGAAAGAAAAGAAAAATGTTTCAGTGAGGTTTTGATTTGACGTGATTTAGTGATGATGCACGTAGATGGCGGGGGTGGTGCGTCTCACCATCTCTTGCGGCTCTGGGACGGAAACTCCACAGAAGAACTGGTTGTTGCTGAAGACCTGCTGATGTCGAGGGATCAGATCTCCTGCGGAGCATGAGAGTTTAGTAAATCAAGCTAATTTTTCTTTTTTTTTCCATTACTCCTGTGAATTTATGTAAGCTTATTGTTTGTCCAAAAGTTTCTATAAGCTATACATCATCATTTAATCACAATGTAGTTCCACTGAAGGACAATAAATGACAGCAGCAGGTTGGTCTCACCGAGAGTCTTCCTGATCAGGTACAGTTGGTCCATGTCAGACTTCCCGGGCCACAGAGGGATCCCTGACAGCAGCTCAGCGAACACACAACCGATCGCCCACACATCCACCGGAGGGCCGTACTGAGTGTCTCCCACCAGCAGCTCAGGGGCCCGGTACCAACGAGTCGCCACGTAGTCTGTGTAGTAGTCACATGGACCGGCTGATAGCACGAAACACAGAAACACACGTCACATAAGGTGCGAACAGAATGAGGTCATGGTGAAGGTAGAAGGAAACATGTAAAGATGTGATGAGACTCTGACTATCGTACACATCTCTATTTTTCTCTGCACAGAGCCCCTAACCCTAACCCTGATTGATATATGGGTTGACTGACATTGGCCTGCCACGGATAAATCTGTATTGGCATATATGCTGCCTGTTTTTAGAGATTATATAATGCAGAAAAAGATGTTAGGGTTCATTTATAATGAAGTCTTTGTCACACGGGTGTTTGGCAAGCAGATTTTATGGATAATTGCGAAAAATGTGTGCGTGTTGGCCGATATATTGATCCTGGATATCGAAATGAATAAGCATGGCCCCCAAAAATCAGGCCAGGCTCTAATTTTTCAACATCAACATCAACATCAACCAAACATGTGGTCTAAACTGAGGCATTTTCAACCTAAGACTAGTACGGTATAGTTTTTGTATAGTTTGTACAGTTATAATATATCTGTAAAGGTTTTTGTGTGTTGCTCAGAAATTTCCTGATACACTCTTGTGTTGCGTAATGACGACTGAATCAATCTCGAAACTATTTCTGATTTTGTGGCTGCAAATCTGAAACCCACTACGTTCACTCACCACATCAACACCCCTCAATATGACATGTAAGGACAGCAGCGTCCAGCAGGTGGCGGTGTCAGATATAAAGCAGCTGTTTATTAAAGACTCACTGAGAATCCTGGCGAACCCAAAGTCACAGAGTTTGATGACTTGGTGTTTGGTGATGAGGATATTCTCCGGCTTGACGTCTCGGTGGATGCACTGCAGGAACAGAAACAAGAAGAACTGAATCACTGTGAGGTGCTGAGAATATAAAGGGTCTGTGTGTGAGAGACAGTGAAAGAGAGAGAGAGTGTGTTTTTTGGACTTCATGCCTCCCTGTTAAATGGGGGCCTTGTAGCACTTGTTGTGCCTAGGTGATACATTAACTGCTGGTCAGCCAAGGGGAAGGAATTCTTGTTAAAAAAAAAAAAAGAGCTATAAAGCAGCAGACGGCTCGGTGGGAGCTGAAGGAGGGAGGAGACCGGAGGAATTCAAAAACAAGCTGAAGGGAAGCTTCGACGACAAGACAATACACTGTATACTACATGAAGAGACACATCAGAGTAGAATCGGAGGACGAGTCAATCACTTACATTTTGTTTGTGACAGAAGTTGACAGCCTGAAGTGTCTGCCAGGTTATACTTTTCACAAGGTGCTCAGGAACACTGTAACACACAAAATCAAAATGTTAAGTTTTCTCTATAAACACCATTTCCCTGCTTTCACACATGGTTCAGATTTGTTTTTCATTTTTGGTGACAAACTCTCCACACCTTCATTTATCACTGCCTGCATGGTGTGCTCACATGTAAAGATTAAAAGAGACATTTTATGCTTCTTTGTAAAAGGTCTTGAAAGTTAAAAAGGTTAAAGTCTGCATCAACTGGAGCTCCTCTCTCCCACAGAAAACACTGCTCCTGAAACGCCTCATGAGCAGTCCCGCCTTTAACTCTGTGACTTCATGACATCACATTATGTCACAGAGTCACATATTGTCATAATTTATGCCTAGCAGCTAGTTTGGCACGAAATAATTTGATTTAACACAACTGCTCTGTTGTTGTTAGCCGTGCTGGCTCAGACGTGCGTGAGTTGACCAATCAGAGCAGACTGGGTATTCAGGAGGCGGGCCTTAAAGAGACAGAAGCTAAAACAACCCTCGATTCAACGCAGCTTTCCTTTTACCTGCATAGTCTTCCTTTCATAAAAGCCCCTCAGCATGGTGGTGGAAGGTGTAGAACCAAGACCACTACATCGGTGTTCACCTCCTTTGTAGTGTATGTGTATTTGGTGGCTTTAGTGTGATGTCTGAGGTCAAAATTTAGTTTGAGCCTGGTTTTCTGAGCTTGTGAAGATGAGTGTGCAGTCACACATTTGTGTCAAGGGTTTCAGGAAATGGAGCATCATTACAAGAAGTGTCTTAAAATCGAGTAAAACTGCCATCAGTTAACTTATAAACAGAAAATAATCCGTGTAAAGGCAGACAACACAGGTGAAAACCCTGTGTGCAGCAGTTCTGTTATTCAGACGTCTCTCGTCCCTCAGACAGCTGTAGAGGACAGCGAGCGAGTTTTCAATGTGCGCCCACATGTTCAACACTGAGGCCTTTGTTGGTTCAGGGACCATCATCTATCAGTGTTGCCAGGGGAATGGCTAAATCGAGCCTTGTGACGGGCAATTAATACCAGCCTCCGCCCCTTCTCCCCACTTTGTTTTCTCTTCTTTTGAACCCTCTGTGTCCAGGAGGCTACAGGCCAGGACCAGACGGGGGAAACCAGACAGCGAAAACACTCCGTATAAAATGTGGCCGAGCCTAAAGAGTCCCGACAGCTCCCCGGCAGCAAGGCATTCTGGGAGAGCATCACTGTAAACATTCCACAGGGAGCAGGTCAGCCTCCCGGGAGACGAGCGTTGTGCCCGACAAAGCTCAGAGTACAGTGTGGTATACATGTAATGTAGCGGTAATAGAAAGTACACAGCACTCAGATTTATGCTCTCAGTTCATCACGTTATGTCCGTACAGTACACTGAGCTGTGTGTTCATTTCATATAACTCAGAATAAAGTCCCTAAATACAGATATTTACCTTTTATTGCATTACTAATACAAGTTTCTAACGCTTCCACTGCTTGGAATGGCCTTCATGATCATACTTTATCATGATATAAGTAAGAATATTTTTCCACATTCCTCCAAATGCATGACAGAATTACTTTCCTGTATAGTTGTACGCGAAATTGCATAAAAAATTACTTTATTTATTGTTTAATTTGATGTTTTATTCTATTCTAAATGTTTTTAGTTACACTTTATAATAACCATCAGTAATCGATGGTAAATTTATAGTTAAAGTTCAGTTAAAAGTTATTTTAATGCCCTACAAATATTGAGCTGCACTTTGCACAGTTGAATCGGAAAAAACCTTTTTCAGTTTTTGTAAAGTTGCCTGAAATTGAAGTTATAGTTGCCTGTAGAGACCTGATCCGTATCCTTTAACAGGGCAGCTGGTAATCTGTCACTTATCATTACACTAAACTGAGCGCCAAGAGTGTATTATTTTGTTCTCAGTAAACAGCACGGAGACACACCCACCCTCTGGGATGGCGGTCCAGCTCGTTGAGGACCGTGTGGTCGCAGTACTCGAACACGAGGTGGAGCTTCCGCTTGCGCCGGAACACCTCGATCAGATTCACCAGGTTGGCGTGTTTCAGTTGCTGCAGAGACACAAAACAAAGACAAAGACGTGTCAGAGAAATAACAACTACAAGTTCAACTAAAACTAGTAAACCAGCACATCCGTTTAGAGAACTGTACCATCTGTGGCTTGTTCTCAGCAAACAGACTAAACTGTTAACAGCTGGTGATAAACATGCCGTTACCCCTGACAACCTGTCCCCATCCCGTCCTATTTATGAGCTCTGGTGTCCAGCAGGCCACCAACACTCCCGCCCACCGCATGACTAATTAAACCACTGACTATTGTACCAGTACATCTTTGATAAGTATTACACAACAGGAAACAAACAGGTTTTGCTGTTTACGTTGTTATTTGTCTTGAACTCAGAGTCTCAAACAAAGACACAAACCGGAGCGATGACGCTCCTCCGGTGTCGAAGCCTTTTCAGTGTCTCATTTCCTGTTATTAAAATTAATTTCACATCCTAATTTAAGTACTTCAGTCGGCGCTGACCCTGCAGGGTTTTCTCCTTCATTTGATTACAACCCTATGAACCTCTTGTGAACGCTGCTCTTTCTCTTTTGTGCAGCAGCTACAAAAATGCTTCCCTTCTGTCTGCGGAGTGAATCGCTCGCTGTCCGTCCTGCTGGCTGCACAACAGAGGAGGAAGACTAACAACAGGATTTACATCTTTTACAGAATATCATCTATAGTTTGACTGTGTTATTACATTTTGTATTTCCAGGGTAGATTGTAAAGTTTTGTAAAGAGTAACTCAACTTTACCTTGAGCGAGTTATTATCTAATATTTTTGATTTGCTATCTCATAATCTTGAAAAGACAATTGTCACATACATTTGATTTAGTACGTTAAAATGTTTACTTGTGTCTCAAAATGTTGACATTTTCTGTCCTAATTTTGACTGAATGAGCCAAAATTTTATGTTCTATTTCATATGGAGCGATAAACTGCTGCTACTTTAATTTAATGTCAAATTATGAGTTTTCATCCAATAATTTTGATTTTCTACCCCAAAATCTTGACTTTTATTTCATAATTTGATATATGATTTATTCTATAGCCACATTTCTACGTACTAAATCCTAAATTTGACACACTATCTCATATGTTACACTGTTAATCTCAGTATTTTGTCCTGATGAAAACATGAGTCACTATCATTTAATTTTGACTTACAGTACGTCCAAATGTTTACTTTTATCTCATGATTTTGACATTTTCTGCTATAATCTTTAAGCCTAAACTTGACATACTAACTCATACGTTTTGATGCAGTGTCTCAAAACTCTGACTCATGAAATGAAAATGTTTACTTTTTATATCCAAAGGCTTCCTTGTAAAAAAAGTGTTTACATTTAATGTTTATTTTCTCCTTTTTCAGTTGCACTGCACCTCAAGTCTTCCACTGCTCTGTTTTAATTTTACCCATAGTTTTAATATTTGTTCTAGGTGTTTTATGTTTTTTAATCACCCACTGTTATAAGTTGTATGCCTCTTTTTATTCCTTATGCCTGCATGGCATTTTTCTGTTAGTTACTGTGTATTTTATGGTTGTTGTGAGGCTGGTTTTGATTAGTGCTATACAATATAAAAAAGAAATGAATAATAAACCTTTCCTGGCAGAAAGGGACTTCAACAGTTTGGTAAACCTGGATTGCTGCTACTTTAATTTCATGTCAGTCAAAAACATTAATATGAGGGAATGTTTGGGGGAAGAAACAGAAGGTATTAAAGATGATAACTGACCTTGAGCATCCTGATCTCCCTCAGTGCGATCTTCTTGATGATGGGGTCGTCCTCTGACTCCACAAACTTCTTGATGGCGACGATCTGCCCCGTGTCTTTGTTTCTGCACTTGAAGACGACGCCGTAGGAGCCCTCTCCGATCTTTCCAATCTTCTCGTACTTCTCCATCTCTCAGGCTGCACCAGCTGACATCCAGAGGGAAAAAAACACTTGTCCGGGAGGGTCTCAGGAGGCAGGACCGTCTCTGCAGAGAGGAGGCACAGGAGGAGTCGTCAGCGGGGCTGATCTGACCACCTGGTGCTTTTATGTAACAGTTCAATTAAAGCTGGAATAAATTCACAGTCAGGATCAAACCTGGGTCATATGATGGTTTGGTCTTTTCTTGAACAGATTCAATAATGATTTTATAAAACAAAAAACAGATTTTGGCAGCTTTTCTTGTGATGATATCAGCTATGTTGACTCACTTCTGCGGCACTGAGTCTGAGTTACTGTGAAAAACAGAGCTGAAAGTAAGAAAAGCACTCACAAGTATTCACATGCATCTTCTTTATCTTTATCTTCACTATAAAATCAGCTCAGGTTATGTTTAGCTACTTGAATACGTGGAGGTGAGCTCGTAAACTGCCTCCAGAAGACAGATTTCATTGCTTTGAGGCAACGCTACACCTGTCTCCAACAGCTAGATTGCGTAACGAAAACATTTGCAATGCAAAGTATATTAGGTAATTTCCCTGTGGGGACAGAGAGGGAAAACAGATAACACACACAGAGAGAGAGAGGGAACAGCCAGGGGATTTAAAATCAAAGTGCTGCACTTATAAACACACAAACAATGGAAAATATTAAATAAAAAGCAGAAAGGATGAATGAGCAGCTCAGCCTGCAGGTTTAAAACTGAAGGTAAAGGCTCGTATGTGATGTAAAAATAGTTCCCTTAATCCTAAAAGTTACCACATGAAACCAGCTGATCATAGAAAGTAGCACATCTCAATATTTACAGAAAAGACATATTCCAGTAAAAGCACTTCCTGTTGTGTGCAATGTAAAAGTCTCAACTCACTGTCAGTGGAGATGTTGTGAGATGTTGATCAGTCAGAAGTGACTCAGTTCAGTCTGAGGAGCTGCTGCTGCTGCTGCTGCTGCTGCTGCTGCCACACACGACGAGCTGGACGATCACAGCTCAACTGTCCCTGCAGAGAGGAGAGGAGGCAGCTTTAAAGAGTCAACACACATAGTACAAACCCTGACATCCGGTCACGTCTTTCAAAATAAAATACAACCTGTTCAAAAAGCATGCGAGTGAATTCAATTTGTATTTAAAAAAATTGCTGTTGTATGTTCTAATTTTTTATCAATCAATAAAATATGCCCTTGCCATCCCTTTTAAAGGTGCACTACACAGTTTTGGGGAAGAAATCCTTTTTTAATTTTGTATGTCTAAACAAACTAAATAAACAAACTGATTATGTTTGTGATACACGATGAACTAGGGTGAGTGTTAGGTTAACCCCGACCCTAACCCTAATCTGACACACACAAGAGTTTATAGAGTTTATAATAAAAACAAACAAACGTACAGATGCATGAGCCAAAGCAGGAGAACAAAGGCAGGAAGTGATTAAAGCACAAACTTCAAATAATTTAACCTTGTGATAATATATTTTTGTGAATCAGCTGATGCTTCCACTGGAGCAAAATTGTTATTAAAAGTTATCTTGTTTTTCTTAATAAACTTGTAATACTGTTAAGCTTTTGCTTTGGACAGAAGAAATAGAGTATGTAGTATACTGTATGTAGTACCTGTGTTTTAATATCATATTGTAAAGTTTTGGTGTTTTTATGCAAAACAAAACATTTTGAACTTACTTTTGTTATATATTGAACAAACCCCTTAAAGGTGCAATATGTAGCTTTTTATTAGCAGTTCTAGCAGCTTCCTGGTAGGTAATATGTCCTTTTTGTTCTCACCCCACTCTTAATCAAAATACAAGCCTGTTTTACTCTGTCGTTTACAAACTTTAATGAAAACATGTGACTTTAAAGTAGATTTAAAACTCATGTTCTCAGGTCTTGCAAACTGATGTTCTTGTATCAAGACCTCTGTCTGTTTATAGGCCTGGAAAAAAGTTGCGTAGTGCACCTTTTAAGAGAATTCAATTTTGATTTATATTATAGGTTTTTTTTTCTTTTACTATTTTTTCATTTGTTTTTATTTTCTCCTTGTTGAAGTATGCTGCGTGGAATTACTCCAGTATGAGGCGTGCTTAAAAATAATAACAACTGTTTGTTAAAAAAACTATATTTTTTATTTTGAAGGTGAAATTATCTCACTTCCTGCATCTGCCACTGACTCTCACTCTGAGCAACTTGACACATTTCTCCCTTTTCCACCACAGTTCCCATAGGAACAGCTGGATCCACCTTCACCTCCATATATACACACACTATATATCTATATCTATATCTATATATAATATAAATATCTATAATATATTTAATATATATATATACATACACACACACTATATATATATATATATACACACACACAAATATATATATATATATATATATACAGCATATATATACACATATATACTTATATGTGTATATATATATAAATAAATGAAAGCAGACTCCTGTGGGGTTTCTGTTGATTTGTAGACGTTCACACCTGACAGACTGAGCGTCAGAGACAAGTGTAAAAATAAAGTAGCAGATAAACAACTCAGAGGGGAATTCACTCACACGTCTAAAAACAATTTTAGTTAGCAGTTTTTGCTTGCACGACTTCAAACACTCTGGAGTCCACTTCATGTTTTTGAGGCCGTCAAACAATCAAATCCACATCTGTCCGTCATCATTCTACATACGACAGCGAGACGTAAACAGGGAGCTTTCATCATGACGTCTTGTTTTGTTGCACTGAGACCAATTAGTGCAGGCTGGTGAAGTCAGAGGAATGGCAGACTAAAGAGGGAAATGATGGAAACTAATACTCATCGTCTCCCCCCGTTCCTCCCATCAGAGACTCCTCATCATGAGGAGAAACTGCACATCATCAACTCTGTTACATCAAACTCACGACAACACACAAATAAACCAGAGTCTGTTCATGTTTTCTTGTTAACAACAGCG
Organism: Pagrus pagrus; assembly: GCF_965226575.1. Classification (NCBI taxonomy): domain Eukaryota; kingdom Metazoa; phylum Chordata; class Actinopteri; order Spariformes; family Sparidae; genus Pagrus; species Pagrus pagrus. The sequence continues at coordinate 23,509,051 of NC_140202.1, forward strand.
TTTTTTATTACAAAAACAGCATACATTAAACATTTTGCGAAGGGAATGCAAAGATGTTAACAAAACCTAGCATTGTCCCTCATTTTGTCATTTTATTTTAAATAAAAAAATGTACAAAAGTGCTTACATGGTGCAAATAATGAGAAGTAAAAGGTCTATAAAAGAGGAGGGTAAAGAAAAAAAATGTACATTATATCCAACTTCTAAAAATGCAGCAGAGCAGGAGAGATGCGACTATATTACATAGCAGTAAAAAGAACCCAAAGCTGCTCAGGAACTGTTCACTAGGTAGTTAATCCTCACACAGCAGGACCGCGCTGTCACTGTCTGCAAATCAAACATACCCTATTACTTTTACATGAGGTTAATAAATATTGCTTAAATAACCCACAATGCTCGCGGGTTTCTGTTTAAACTGATCTATTAGTCTGACTACAGAGTAAAATCTCCTCTCAAGCCTAATAACGTTTGCCACTGGCAGTGATTATGAGCGACATGTTACAGACAATAAGACAATAAATCTCCCATCGTTTGCTAATACAATCACAAATTCTTGTGAGTTTTAATGGCACTTTTTGTCAATAATACCTCTAGATAACTTGTTTGTAACTCAGTCCACAGTACGGAAAAGTGAGAAGAATGCAAAGTAACAACGTTCGTTTGAGATTTCTTCACCTTCTGCTCACAACAGTTTTCCTTTGTTTTGTGATGAGCAGAGCCACAGTGAATGTGTTGCTGGTGTAAGGCTGAAGAGGCTGACCTGTCGATCCTGTGATCAGTAACAAAAACTGTTTGAAACCAGACGTTTTCAGAGGTGAAAGTCTGGAGTTAGGCATCTTATCCACTTTCCTAACAACCATCCGACCTCTGGGAGAGGCTCAGTAACTGTTCTCGTGACCTGCTAAGATGTAGAGGTTGCTGAGGGCCGTGGGGTTGTCTGTGGGTCGGCTCTCCAAAACCACCACCCTGCAGAGGAAACAGACAGGACACTTAGCACACGGCACAGAGATACTAAAGGATGATGGTTGTTTTACCTTTGGGAAACTTTAATGTACATTAAAGAAACATTTTAGAGTAAAATACATATTTCCATCTCTGAGAGTTGAATGAGCAGACTGACTCCCCTCATGCCTGTGTGGTGGAAGCTGGGTAGCTCAGCCAGAGATGATATAAGAGAGCAGACAGACCACTTAAGGTATTTTTAATAAAATAAGTCTGTTACGCCAGAGATGACAGTTGCATGACACATATCCTGCCCCTTCTCCCCAAAAGGCAATTTTCTACTTTTTAACAGCTGAACAAGGAAACATGTCATCCAATCCTGTTGCTGCAGCGACACAAGCGCACAGATGAGATTCACAACAGTTTCAGAAGATGAGGATATCACACTTTTACACAAGTGCTTTTGTGACGTTGACCACCAGAAACTACCATATTAAAGCTTTTTAGACGGTCGATTTTGTTGTTTTCTACCTACCAGAGAGCCATTGGATTCAGTTTTGTCAGTTATGTAATCCTAACATTAAATGTAAATTAAAAGAAAACTATAGCGGTCTGGAAAGTGAAAATGTTAGAGATTACTATGAGGTCAGGGTATTGACTTCTTTCACCGACATAACCTGGAAATGTATAGCTTATCTTTTGTAAAGAGATTGAGAGGAGCTGCTAATTCAACAGCATTAACAACCAGTGACAAAACTCAAAGCATCATGTTCTTGGTGTCGTTCTCCAGAGGACTGACAGTTGATGCTAAACGGCACGTAACTGCCCTGATGTAGCCGTCACAGTCAGATAATGACAGCAGTGGGTGCATCTTCAGATGCACCCGTCTCGTGGCGGTGATAGGTGAGCAGGGAAGCTACAGTCCATACTGTCCGTTCCATCAGATGAAATTACAGAGGCATGGAGAGACACTCAAACCAGGCTGGCAGTGCCCGGGCGGCAGTGAATAAAACATGGAGGGGCTGGGCAGAGAGAGGCAGAGGCAGGCCGTGCTGCAGCGCCACGGGCACGGCGGCTTCATCAAGAGCCACTGATGGGAGAGCATCATACACTGAGTGTGTGTGTGTGTGTGTGTGTGTGTGAGTGTGTGTGTGAGAGTGTGTGTGAGAGAGAGAGAGAGAGAGAGAGAGAGAGAGAGAGAGAGAGAGAGAGAGAGAGAGAGAGAGAGAGAGAGAGAGAGGTGGGGAGCTAAATCACATACTGCTGTTTCTGCAGCTACAACCATGATGACATCAGTCCGGAGCTGAGATGATTAATAGATCCACAGAAAATTATTCTTGATGGTTTTCAGTCATTTTTTAATCAAACAGTGAAACATTATTTCACATATTATTTCATATAGTTTCCTGTTTTTCCTGTGAGGTGGAGTTGAGATGAAAATAGATTGAGGAGGTCAGGTAGAGACAGAGAGGCCGTCACAGTGAGGCAGCAGGAGATGAGAGCTGTGGGCTCACAACACAGCAGGTGAGCAGTGGTTGTTTGTTGGTTTCCAGGTAATAACACCTGAGGGAGGACGGCCATAATCACAAGGGCCTGTTATGATGGAGGTCAGGGGGCTGACAAATTACAGTGTGGATGGAAAGACAGATGAACAGGATAAGGGAGAAGGGAGAGTGAGGCCCTATTTGTTGTTGTTTCTTATAAGGTGAGGTGTGATATTTGTCCTTTGAGATTTTTGTGGTACGTGCTCATTCACTCTGCGTGTTTGACATAAAGATTAAATAACTCTGCACCAACCTGTCAGATCCAAGGAGGCGGAAGACTCTGCTTGGATCACAAATCTCCTGGGTCACCTGGGGACGAAAAAACACAACTGACTTCAACTGACAGCTGGTAGTCTGTGCATTTTAATGAATGGCGGTGCTGACGAGGCATTCACACGCACGAATAATAAAGGTTTGTTATTCTCATGACATTTTCACCACAGGTGTGGCTCTTATCTCAAGCTGTATGTTTTTATTAATTTTGTACTTCTCAAGCTACTCTTTTAGCACGTACTGCAGCTGCGCTTATAAACTATATACTCATGCATGCAGTACGCATACAGTTCAGACGTACTACTTCTTCATAAAATTGCACATTAATCTTTGACTCTCTTGCTCGTACATCTGTCAGATCCACAGCATGATATTTGAATTAAAAAGAAGGAGTATGTGATTTGGAAATCTCTCTGTGGCTCAGTTGATGTAAGGCATCTTCAGCTTCAGGATTGTGGGTCAGAACAGCCAGAAAAACAAGCTGGTCTGCAAACTGCAAAATGCGATTAGATGCAGTGTAACCTGGTATTTTTGGCATACTACACCTGGCATCCTACATATTCGTAAATCTTTTTGTAGCATACTAAGCAGTATGGAAGACCACCACAAAATATAACTAATTAGCTGTTTAGAGTCAGTACAAGACCCGTCAATCAATTTCAGAGTGAGAAAGTTCCCATGCAGCTCAGCTGTTTACACTTGGATTACTTATTGTGACCGACCCAACAAACAGTCTTTTAACAGACTGTAGGTAACCGAGTGCTGTCTCCAGGGACTCTGCGTTACTGTGTACAATCCTGGAGCTTACCTGTTCTAGTCACAAGATGTAGCCTGACACTTTGCAGTGTAAAAGACAAGGGCCCCTTCAAAACAAACTCTCACGTGTTGACATGACATGAAAACTTGTCGACAGATGCGAGATAGTCGCCGTGTGACACCTGCTGGGTGTAAGTCCTTGGCCCCAGGAGAGATCTGATCTGTTTAAGTCTAAATGAGAACAAGGTCTCGGGTGTTCAGAGAAGCACCCACCGAGGCGAGCACGGATCAATGGGCCTGCCCCCCTTTGAATGCCGTAGCTTTTGAGGGGAATCATAACGAGACAAAGGCTGAATTATTTAGCGCTGATCCCTGTTGTGTGACGGCGTTCGTTTATGATTGAGCATGAATTTTGCATGGCCGCTGACATTTCAAAAATCCTCGCTATGGGAGAACTGTCAAGCTGGGCTGAGCACAGACTCCACAAACAGCCCTTCTGTTCCATCCGAGCGCCGCGGACCACGTCTGACACGACGAGCTTTCAAAAGGGTGGCCCCGACCGCCATATCACTTTTCATAAAAACAGAATGCTTCACCTCCCTGTGATCTCTTGAACTTTTATTCTGCTTCTCGTGATCAGGTGAACATGGGATCCCTCCGTGAAAGGGGGACAAATTCATTACCTCGACCCGACACAAAGACATCGTGTCTGGCTCCACCCGAGGTCTAATCCTGGGCTCACCTACAGCATGTAGCCACGCATGTAAACAGCTGGCACTCAGGGTCTTTGTTGACGAGAGCCAGAGGTGTTTGTTCACATGTTGAACAAACAAGTCTGCATTCATGGACGTGACAAAGTGTGCATTCAGTGTTTCTACACTAGTGTCACTGGCAACCAATGAAAATTGATGCGCATATGCTGATGAAAATATTGATTTTAAAAGCTTTAAAATTAGTTTAATGGAAAGTTTTCTGAGTCATCTGCTTCTAAATGCTTTCAACAATAAAGTGGTGCAGAACTAGAACGCAGCACTTATGTTAAAATAACTACAGCGATAAGTATCTTTAATCTAAGGTTCACCCAGCCGTTGTGGTCATGGAATATTTTACCTCATTAGACTTGAAGCTCTTCCCCTGCATGCCATGTTTCCAGAAGGCCAGGACGCTGTCCTGAAGGCACACTGTCAGCAGAGGAAGTAAGAGGGCAACATTACCAACTATTCAGTTTGAGTTTACAAAAAGCCATTTGTCAATGAAATGGGTAACTTTGTTGGATATACAACCAGCTTTTTCTGTACATGTGATGAATGTCTTTCTCAATATTCCCCTTTTACCTCTATTGATGTACACAGACTGTGAAGCACATCACCTCTCTAAATCTTACCAACAGATCCGATGCCAAAGTCAAAACTGAGCTCAGACGCCAGCTTCTTGTTGGACTTGAGTCTGCCCTGGAGGTTAACAATCTTCAAATTTTCTGTGGAGAGAAATAATAAAAAGGCTGTAAGAACATGCACATCTGGACTAAATAAAAGCCATTTGTGAAGATTTTGGTCGAAGCTGACGAACAGAGACTGTACTTACGGTCCAAACACACCAACACTGTGTCTCTCTCCAGCTGGGTGACGTGGATCGCATCCACCTGTTGATTAGCTGCGGGAAGGAAACAGGATGCTGCATTTCACATGATTCACCAATGACAGATCCATAAAGACTTGGGACAATGCAGGCTACAATCAATAAACTCACTGTTTTTTTTAGTCAAACACATCTCTACAAACACGTCTCTCCGTATTGATTTCATGACGTTCATCTCTACATGCTTGACTTACTTGCTCCCATCTCTGTGAACCAAGAGGAGCAGGAGTTGAGGTTGATGGTCTCAAAGCGGACCACCTGGCCCGGCTCCGAGCCCTGGCTGATGGCCACACACACCAGAGGGTACTCCTGCTCAGGGACCACCAGCATCTCAAACACCTTCAGCGGGCTGGGCAGAGGGAAGTCAAAGTGCTGCCGCGGGAAGAGAGAGCCAACAAAGAGGTTAGTGAATAGTGAGCTGTGTAAAGATTCCCATCTCCAACTCTTACTCAGGAAACTTGTGGAGGAACAGTAATGTTTGAGAGGAAAGAAGGAAAATAGCCAACTGACCTTGATAAGCATAAACCTCTGCATGGGCTCATACCACTGCAACAGCACAATCCCAGACTGCAGCGCTCCACACAAATACTTGTGGCCTGTATATGGGTTTCTGACTGTGAAACAGAAAAGTGTAGCAAGACTGAGCGATGTAGGTCAAGTTTATATAACTAGTACATGAGAGAATTTAATTTATTCAAAACAAAAACAGAACAAAAACATGCAGCAAAGAAAAAGGAAAGACGTGGCTGGTGTGTGGATGTTCCTCATGTATTGACACAGTTTAAAATGATGGAAGGGTGAGTAAATAAAAACATGGTGGTTGGGAGGGAGAGGCCACTCACCAATGCAGCACTTGTGACAGCCCTTTGTGTCGGGGATCTTAGTTGTCAAGGCAAACCTCCTGAGGAGAGAAAACAGTCAAGTTGTTGTGACCGCAGTCTTAAAAGAGCTGATGACGTCTAGAATAAGGGAAGTCAGCCAGCGCTTCTCTTTTTTTTCTACCGCTGCAGCAGTTTGTCATGATGGTAGACAGTGAAGAACAAAAAGCCTGCACAGCAGGAGTGTAGCAACATACGTAAAGTTTTGACCCCGGGCTTGTTGGTCTCACCTGGGTAAAATTTTGTCTGGGAAACGGTGAGTCTGGAACTGAGCAGCCAGGCCGGGTTTCTTCAGCTGCTCGAACAGCCCGATGAGATTGTGGGAGTACAGCTGGAAGGTTTTCCCTACAGCAGAATACAGAATATGTAATCATCAGCTTTGTGACTGAAACAGTGAGTAGTGTAGTCGTAATTAGAGCCACAAGTTAAAATGTACTCGACAAGAACAGAGGAAACTTTTCTTCACATTTTCAATATTTCGAACATTATTTCTTCAAGTCCCATGAAGCAGGTTTCACATGTAGAAAGGTTAGATGTGAACAGGGGTAAAAACAGAAGTGTGATGATGATGTGAAGCATGATTACCTTCTGATGAAGCCAGTTAGTAGAATATCAAATCAAGCCAGGCGAGAGGAGGATGGACAGTGTCCAAGGGAAGAGGAGAAGAGAAAAGAGGTTAAGTATACCAAGGGGCAAACTGCTGAAGGTAAAACCGAAAGTAGACCTCGCACTTTGTAATCCCATCCTCAACTGTTAAACCGAGAAACGGGTTTGGGGCAACTAGGTCAGCCAAACAACAGTTTTGGTTTCAAACGGGTTTTCTGTCTGTTTTAAATGTATAATATAAACTACCATTGTTTTTGTCTCATACATTGAGATCAATATATCTGAGTGGTTCTTCAGCAGAAGAACAGGCTGTAAAGCCAGATGCGTCACTCATGAGTCACCGTGCTACAAGGACACAGTGTGTATAGAGGCTCTCTGATGGTAAACAAAAGAATCAGTTATTTCAGGGCTGCAGATATGAGAGGGACTGTCTTGCCCTCAGGGGCAGCCAGATAACACGGGACAAAGAAGCAGCAGGTTATGACAGTGGCCAGTGAAGCAGGAGGCTGGGATAGGTCCATCACTTACCAGATAAAGACATCAGGTTGTTGTTGATGACGTACAGCCATGTACACTTCCTCGGGAACAGCTAAAAGGGGAATTAAACAAACGTGTAAAAATCACTTTATAGTTAGGACATTAGTTCTTGAAGGAGGTAGTGAGTAGGAGTGTTTGCTCCCTTTGCTTGAAAAGCTACTGTCCAATTATAGAGCAAGAGCACTAGACTCTTGCTAGACTATTGTCTATCCCTGAGGTCACCACAACAAACTTGTGAGGAAGCTGCTTTTAGCCAAACACCCACAAAATATGAAACCATTTGTCTTTATATATTAGACTTGCTGACCGACATATCTTTTAAGAAGGGCCTATAATAAGCTGCTGTCTGTTTTGTAATCTTTCTAAAGAGACTACTGATGGCATTTTCTTCCTTCCACCTTGTATGTGTATGGTTTTAAACGTGTTTCTGGTGCTTTTGTTGCTTCTGAATAGTACAGCACTTTGACATTTATTCTTTATATGACAGGTGCCATATAAATAAAGTTCATTCATGCATTTAGAAGCATATCTGGCTAACTTAACAGTAGCTAACAGTAGCAGCAGATTGTTACTTTAAAGGCCAAAGAGCATTAACTATCTGCATTATTTTAAGGGGTGACATTCACTGTCTAGTATTTTCCTGGTGACTTTTTACATGGGAGCTAACAGCTTTAGCCTTTTAGCACAATAACGACTCTTTTCACTAGATTCTTGTTTTAAAAAACACATCAACAGGAATCATTGTGTCAGCAGTTAACTGTGCCCTGCTAAGATCCACCACTGACAGTGTGACAGTCATCTGTTTTAAAAATGAGAAGTCTGCTTTTGTCTATCTCAGTCTGAAATCAAATCATCCTTGGGTGTCAAATGTAAAAAAACTCCCTTGATGTGATTCAGAGATATCACAGTCACGAGACTTTGCATCATGACTGTCATCAAATCGAATCATTTCATTCTTGAGGCACTGTTGTAACTGTAAACTGCATGTGTGTTGTCTTAGAGCAGTAACTACGGGGGGCGGGGCTTTGTGATCAATAAATACTGTACATCGTTTTTAACAAATCCTGGTTCTAATAACCGTCTGAGATTTTCGCTGCTGGTACCTGCTCCATTGTAGCTTCATGTAGCTCATTCAGATTCAGCGTATAGATGCCATCCTCTGTCCCAAAGATCAGATACTGATCTAGAGGGAAAAAATAAAATAATATGAAGCACTGGTTTTCAGAGAACATGTCAATTCTGTGTGTTTGTGTACCGTATTTAATGCATGAAGCTTTACCTTTGGTGTCTGGATGAATCCATGAAGTGGCACAGTTGATCTTCAGTGGACAGCCATCAAACACTTTAGAGAAACAGGCTCCCATCTGAAATGAAAAGGCAGCATGGCTCAGAACAGGCAGCCTCTGGCTCAGTGAAGCGCTAAATGTCAGCCAGGGTTTAATGATCTGAAGCTGAGCTGAGCAGCAGCAACCACAAAGCAGAAAGCTCTGTGGACCCCAAATATCTACAGAATGTACAGCAGCAGCAGCTCAGACGGGTTTAATAACAGTGTCCATGAAACCAGGCCAGCGGAAAGACGTGAGGGACAATACATATGATTCACTCACCAGCACTTTAGGAGTGGGAGGCAGACCGTTGATAGCTGGTTTCTGAGGAAGAGTGAGGAAACAAAAAACAATAAAGTGATGTAGATCCAGAATACACACACACAAAACACCAACCGTTTTCAATTTAGCTGCTTAGATTAGCTCCAGTCAAACAAAAAACAATATGGGCTGTTTTCTATTGTGTCTGTCAAACTCGGTTAAATGTTCAACACGAGTGGACGCCAAATTTCCCTCGTTAACTGTTAACGTTTGGATCTCACCAGGGAAAAAACACCATATTTGAGGTTTCAGTGCAAACTCAGCCAAGTAGTTGGAGACACTCCACATATAAAATATAGACTCGTAAACCACAGATGAAATTTTGATCCTAAAACCCACTGAAACTGAAGATGAGTGGAGCGTGGCTGTCACGACTGACATACATATTTGAACGTATTATGTCTTGCAATATCTTCAGACTCACAGGAAATTCCTTTTTCTCCTTCCGGTGCTGTCGGTTGGGTGGTGCTCTGGGACTGCCTCCATTCACACTGTCGTCCGAGTCGTTATCTGTCCAACGACATTTGTGGTGTAACTATTAATCACACTGTCAGGCACGCAGAATTTACATCCAAAGATTACAACATTTACATCAAGGTCCCTTACCTTTACATTCAGATTTACTGAGAGCTTGCAAAAATAAAACCAGTGCTCATTTAGAGACCCGCTCAGTTTCAGTTGACAGAAACTAACCAAAGGAAATTGCACGTAAATATACAAAAGACTGATGCTCACCAGGATCAGAGGCATGGGACAAAAGGCCGGGACTGCTGACGCTTGCAGAGAGGTAATCTGGAGACGAGTGCTCCACCTTGTTGCCCTGCTCAGGTGTGCTCTGTCTGCGAGCCACCTGGCTCGGTCCGTTCTCAGAGTTAGGGAATCTCCGAACCGTCAGAGACCTCTCATCGTTAAGGCCAAGCTCCTCAGATGAGCTGTTTAATCTCGGCTGAAGGAGGATGTGGGGGAGAGAGAGAAAGAGTGAAACAATCTGCAAAAATCCAAACAGTAAAAAAACCAAAACATGTAAATCATTTTTGGTCTCACCTTTGGCGGCAGAGGAGGAGGAACCCCTGGCTTGATGGTTGACCTGAAATGGAGATTTTTTTATTTAAAAAGATGTAAACTACAGCAATGAATGACGAAATCTTAATGTATTGACGTCACTCACAGCTCCACTTCTTCAAAGGCATCTTCAAGGTGAGCGATGTGTCCCCTGCAGAAAACAGACACAGTAATCAGTGTGGAACATAAGACTCATCAGAGCTCAGGAGGCGTGTTAATGGTGTAAATGTTTGTGTAAAATCCCTCCTTAGAGATAATGAGAGTATGACTCTAAGGAGAAGAATCGTAATACTGGAACCGAGCATCATGGGATGGAAACCACAAGAAAAATACTTCAAGGTATGTCTCTGTCTTGTCAAACAAGATGTTGCACTTATCATCACTTATTATGTCCACTATGATAATAGTGGGCAGGATGATCGTGACATGAAATTTTCTACATGAACATGAAATACTAGAAGACCTATATGTATGTTGATGCAATTCATTGCTCACCCTGCAAAACATGTGCACATCAGTGCGGGTAATTACCCTAAATTATAGGTAAAAAGCTGTTAAAACTATTATGCCTATATCCAGCTCCCTTCCAGTCTCTACCTCTCAATAGGCCTGATTATTCATAGATATGCGGTTAATTACCTGCTGCTGCCACAACTGTCCAATCAACAAATCACCTGTCGGTCTGTGTAACTTAATTTACTTCTTGTTTTGTTTGTGCAAGAATGGATAATCTCTTCCTTGTTTTCTATCAGATGAATTTGTGAATACACTAGGTATTTTCCTGTCCCTTTCTACATTGCATTGTTCTACCTGCCTGTCTGAGTCACATGTATGCAGCAGGATGCACGGTTTGGATCTACAGCTATCATCATACCAAACATGGTGAATGGAGAGGTGTCAGGGAGGGTGATTTATGGACATGGTGGGAGCTAAACCTCACTGCGAAAAGGGTGGGGGACCAGGCGAGGGGTGGATGGCTTAGAGTTTACAGCGCACACAGTGTTAGTGTTACCGTTGGAACAATTCGTCCTCAACGCTTTTGAGAAGGCTCCTTGATGCGAAAGAGAGACAGACAGCCACAAGAGGACAGAGAGAAGAAGTGGAAGGAGAAAAACAGTCAAAAGCACATGGACAAGTGAGAGGGAGCCAAAAAAAACATTTTTAAGTGCAGGTGGGGAGAGTGAGTTCATGCACAGACACAGGTTAGCGTCAGTGAACAAGCTGGTTAAAGTGAGAGACAGTGAGGAGCATCAAAAAGAAAATGTATTGACATTTAGTATCAACAAGGATATCAGATTACAGAACTAAACTAATGTATTTTACCACCAATACTTCATGCAGCTTTACATTTTGTGTTTTATTAATAGTACAATTGATTCCAAAAGAGTTGGGACGCTGTATAAGGCATAAAACACATGAAATGATGGACGGGGCACACTTCATAAAATTGTTGTTGGAAAATACAGTTTGTTTGCAAATGGTTGCATTCTGTTTTTATTTACGTCTTAAACAACGTCACAACTTTTTTTTGGGAATCGAGGATGTAACAGATTCAAAATACATAAAATAACTACAGCAACAAAACTTTTACTGTGTGTGTTTCCTTTCTGAGGATGAATCTCAAGAGATGCATCCATCTAATACATAAACCAGGTCCAGATCGAGATCAAGACAGAGAGAGACAGAGAGAGTGAGAGAGAGTGAGGGGGGGTAAATAGGAGCAGTTCCCGTGACAGCAGTTTCCATGGATTACCTGGTTGTTATTCCTCCCTCTGCAAATGGACTCCACGGGGAAGGGAAGTCATTATCTTTACTCACATCCTGTGGAAAGCCACACACACACACAAAAATAGATTTTTAGAAAACCTGCATTTATAAATTTGCAGATATCATTTTTCTACGTGCAATAAAATGAAGTGCTTAGTGGTTGAATGTTGATTAAACTAAATACAACTATTACCATTTCAGAATGAGCTTCAGTTTCCTTCCGGAGCGGTGGCTCAAACTGGAGCTTGTCGACTGTAAATGAAAAAATCTAATTTAGCTTTTCGATCATCTTGCACACACCTTAGGCACTAGAGGGCATCAGCGCCCAACACTTCAAGACACACAAAGCCTTGGGAGTAGCACCCTTGTGCATTAGTAGCGGCCAAGAGCATTGGTAAACACGCTCAGTCCATTCTTAGCAAAAAAAGAAAAAAAAGAAATCACTTGTAAGAATAAACCAAAAGCAGATCGACTCCATTACAATGTACCTGCCAAAACACCACAGAGGTCCTCTGCAGATTTATTATGCCGCTATGTATATGTTTGGTCTGGAGTCTGATGAGTTGGTCACCAAAGACAAACACAGATTACACTTGACACTAACCAGATCTGCTCAGTTTGGGGAAAATATTGGTGCGAGAGCAAGAATTACAAATAAATCACAGAACAGATTCGTCTGAGTTTAGGTTTGAGGTCACATTCTTTCAAACTGTTGATCTCATACAGGAGATTGGTTTAGTGTCCAGTGTAAACACGGTGTGATCCTGCTGTAATAATGAAGGCGAATAAATCAACCGACCTGCCAATAAATCCTCCCACATAATCAGCTTCTCATTAACAAAGAAACTTTGTATTCAAGAATTCAAACCACAGATTTGTGTGTTTTTCTGCTCGAGGAATGCTGATAATGTGGAGGTGCTGCAGCATTTAAAACACTGATAACAACGAGGAGGTGAGTCACCAACATACAGAGAAACATTTTGAGCAAGTGAAGTTGAGGAGTCAGGTGAGAAGCGAGTCAAACTTTACTTCCTTGTTAAGATCTGATTAGTCATTACAACGTTATTTTATTTCAGTCAGTCTTACAGGAACCAGGATGTCACAATGTTTCAAAATATTCGAGCTAAAGGAACAGTAAGTAATCACCCCATGCAGAGGAGCTCACCTTATTAGTGCCACTTAAATCTCAAACACAATGTTCTGTTATGTACTACATCATGATCCTGTTTCTCAGGAAGTCTTAGGAGTGAGCTGGGGAACAAACACACACTGTCTCACTACACTGTCACTGACCTGCAGCCCCCCTGTGTCCCTCAGTGAAGCTAGGACTTGAGCCTGGCCCTCCTTGGACTGTCCCATTGTTTGCTTCATGCAGGAGGGAAAGTCAGACGTAATTGTGAGAAATAGAGATTACAACTAAACAGGAAGTGAATCTTGCACAAACGATCAAAGAACGGACAAGCACATAACACAATGAAGCTACAAATAAAGACATCAAAAACATGTATGTTACGTGCATGTCAGTGCCCTCGACTAAGGCATGCACTGCTTTGCACCGGTCTTATTACAAAGGATGGGTTAAAGGGAGAGTTTACTCCCAGATCGAAAATTTTGGGGTGTCCCTTTGAAATTCAAGGAATGAATTTCGGGCAACAATAATGGATTACCTAACTTAAATATAACACACTTCCAACAAAGACACATATCTCAACACTGGACTGTTACAACATCAACCTAAGATGATGACATGAGAAACACACACTTCAGACACGACACAGCTTTCAACTCTATCTAGAACGACTGACGGCAACACAGACACACAACAACTTCCCTGAAGGGGGACAATCTATTAAGCTGGATCCTCTGCCAAATTCAGTTCCAACAACTGTTGACTGGAAACCAAATTCTTCAAGAAACCTCTATGACCCCTTCAGACAAGCTATTACACATTATTCATTGAGTAAAACAATGAGCGACAGTGAACTTGCTACTAAAAATTATCACACAACACAGAAGCATCGTGGATTTCTACTACATCCACTTTCTCTTCCGTGAATCCCCGGGCTATTTTTACACACACTACCACATGCTGTGGTCTGGAAAAGTGCCAGGGACTGCTTCAGGATTAGTGGGATGACCCTCAGACAAGCCGCCAGAGCTCTATCAGGCTAAACAGCCGGGGTGACTGACACGCTGACCAATGACAGGACAGACACAAGGCAGGGGGGGTTGGGTCTTGGTGATGGGTTTGGGCTTTTTGTTCACTTACAGTCAATCTCTGAGCGCGTCCTCTCGGCTCGGGCATGTTTGTTGGTGGAGCGGATGGTGTGTCTGACTGCAGAGAGGGGCTGGAACAAAGAGTGAAGAAGACAGAGATTTAAAGATAAGCAAATAGGCTTTAACAGTGGGAGCAGCACTTGGCAAGACAAGTGGGTGAAGTGTTATTAAATTATGAAACGACGATGCTGCATTGCTTCAAGTCATTTGGCACAATCATGATTTTACTCTTATGAAATAATCTGGAGAAACAACTTCCCAAGCAGAACTGAGAGCTACTTTTTACATCATCACATTATTATGCATCCCAGAGGCTGTTTGTTTGCAACAAGCTCCATTGCTTGCAGTCAATAGCCTTCAGGGTTTTTTCATTCATCGCGGCCAACACAGTGCTACTGCTGTCAGGGGGGAGAAATAGCACAATGGTCTTTTAAAAGGCACTGGTACCACCTCTTTGGCTGCCACATAGATGTGACGTTGATTCCAGTTGGAATAATAATGTCGATGGAGAGAATCAAGAAGAGGGGGAAGGGAAGTTTTAGGGGAAACATGGAAATAAACTTCAGCGAAGCTCACCTTTTATCTTTTACTGTCACGTTGCTGAGAAAAACGTGCTAATATTGACATTCACTGTTGATAGTCTGTCAGTGTTTGCATGAAAGATATTTGTTAAGAAAGATGAAAGATTTATTATCTTGAACATTGTCCTGCAGCCAGACAGTCAAAATGGAGCACATTTATTATATTTCCAGGTTTATACTTTAAAAAAAGTTGTCGGTTCTCATCTTCTTATCTCTGATCGGTTCTTTAAGGCCTTTCAACTTCCTTCCTAGTTTATTAAAGCAAAAGCCAATTTTCCCACAGTCTGTTTTCAACAAAACAATACAGTCTGTTTTTTTAAGTCATTACCTCAAGGTCATCATCGTCCACCTCACTGTAATGCTGGTGGTTGTCTGGGTTGTTCATCTTATCAAGGAGGTCAACGGCGAGCCTCCTTGTCAAACCCGTCTGGGCCACGTACACATGCTGCAATGAAACAAGACAGAAACTGATGCATAGTTTGAGAACAATAGTTCATACATCTCTAATCTCACAAACAAGGTCCATGCAGCCAGGAAGATTAACATTCCTACAGGAATGATATCAAACTCCCTAGTTTCACTGTTAGAGTAATTAAACTGTCTGCATTAATCATCAGATTCCTGGACCATTAGGAGGCGACACCTTTCCTCAGAGACATGCACTGTGTTAATGATGAAAGAAACTATCTTTTGAGAAGCAGCAGAACTGTCTGCTTCTTCAATCAGTTTCAATCTTTGTCTGTGAGCATTAAGATTTATTACCGATAGAAGTTTTTCTGCAGTGGGTCTCTTCTTTGGGTTCTTTGTCAGAGATACTTTGACAAAGTTATGGAAGGCGGTGGACCTGGAGAACAAAATCACTGTTTTAATACGATCGCCTTTATTTACGTAATCCCAGAATGGCACACTGAATAATCTGAGTAACTCACCATTTGTTTTTGTCTTTTAGCTTCGGAGGCTGGAAGCTGCTCTTCGACATCAAAAACAAAGCTCTACGGAAGAACAAGAAACATTGATCAAGACTGGTTTAGACAGACTTAACTAAATTGAAATGGCCTGCAACTTCTTCTAATATAACCCTAAACATTTTTTTTTCAGGATGACCATTCAAACAACCAAAGACGTGATCAAACATGAGAGCGCAGACAAGAGCTTAAAGTAGCCCAAGTATCATCTGAGGAAGCTCTGACTGGTCGTTTTTATGGAAAGTGGAACATACCTCATTGGATGTAGGTCAAACATCGGAGGCTGTAGCTCGGCCAGCTCTATGGACGTGATGCCAACAGCCCAGATATCACACAGCTGGTTGTAACCACCATTCTTTTCCACTGCCGCTACTTCTGGAGCCATCCTGCACAAATTCAGGACAAGAATTGAGGATGACATATCAAAAAAAACATGATGAAAGGTTGAGAAAACCACTGAAACTAATGAGATTAAAAATGCAAATGATTTTAGGTCAGAAAACATGTCTGAAAGAGGCCTTGCACTTCCTGAAATAAACTGGCTCTTCTAAGATAATTAGTCATCCTGGAAGTGGAGGTGATTTTAATAGTCAGGATCAGCAGAGGTGCCAAGGACTCAGTGTCTCACTCACAAACACTTCGGCGGCTGTGGGGATTTGAACTTGTATCTTTAAGGTGACGCACGTCTCTAACCACCTTTTCACCACAAACCAGATTCTATTAGATAAAATGTAGTCAAACAGACGGTTGACTGGAAAATGTCTCAGTATCTGATTGACAGTATTGAATCAATGCATCTCTGACTAAAACTGGAGCCTATTCAACATGGTCTGTCAAAGGCAGAATGGCTTATTTGATGAGGGCGACACACTCACCAGTAAGGTGTTCCAATGAAGGACTTTCTTTTGGCAATCGTGGCTGTTATTTTGGCTGCGACTCCAAAGTCAGCTGTAACGAGGATTGACAGGGCCTTTCAGGTTATGTAATCCACATACGACTGAACACTACAGAGGTGTTCAAGTCCTTGAGAATTAAGACGCTAAAGAGCAACTTACCTAACTTCACATCTCCGTTGTCTGTTAGAAGGATGTTGGCACCCTGTTAAAAAAAATTTCATTAACACTTTTTTTCCCCTAAAGAGCACACATTCAAAAGACAATCATATTTTAGTTTCATGTGACTGATGCTTGAAGCACTGAGGTGAGCTGTGTTGTCAAACTGGTTTATAACAAAGTCCTGATCACATGTTCACGTTTCTCAGTAACATCTGGTCTTGAACTGCCGCTCTGTTACTGATCTGACTGGCAGTAAAGTTGCACTACTTTTTGACAGCTCAATTCTGTGTTTCTGTTGGCTGTGAGTGACACTGTCTCTGGTAGCATCCTGCGGTGAGAGTAGAGGAAACAGGAAGTGCTTGCTGCGTAGAGCTGAGTAAAGATAATAGGTCCAGCCCTGACCTTCTGTGATAACACATGAGAGTGAGGCTTCAGACTTTGTGTGTACACCGGGCACCATCAGCTTCACTTCAACCTCAAAACCTCACTAAATGACACTATTGGCCGCCGCTTTAAAATGAGAACATAATGAGGTTACGCTTTCCTGTGACTTGAGTTCACACCTCTGCAGAGCTGCTCCATCAGAGAGGTGTCAGACCTCTGGACTGCAGGCTGAGCTACAGCTGCTTCTTTTAGTCTTCGTCTTTAATGTTTTGAGCTTTATATCTTATAGATTTGAGTGCTAATCTGTCTGTGCTGGCATGAAGCAAAGTATCTAGGATTGATACATGTCAATGGGCCTGATGTGAATAAAATCAAGGCGAAAAGAACTAAAACAAAAGATAAAAGATAAGATACCTTGATGTCACGGTGCATCTTGCCCTTGCTGTGGAGATATCCCAAACCCTGGAAAGGAAATCAAGATGTTTTCTGAGTTGAGTTCAAACTGAAACTTAATTCAATACAAGATTTAAAAGTGTAATCACCTGTATGGTCTCTCTGCAGACGTACGCTATCTGAAGCTCTGAGAGAGGTCCCGTCACTATAACAACACAATGCAGTCCATGTTTGCAGGGTAAGGATTGAGGCAGAGATGGATTTTACGATGTATGAACAGTTCTTAAAACCCTTTTTATGACTCACCATGATAAATGTCTTGCAGAGATCCTCCACCGCAGTACTCCATACATATCCAAAGCTTCTCTCGACTGATGAAATCAGAGAAAATTAGTTAGGATCGGCTGCTCTGACGGTTAGCAACACACACTAACAATCATTATGGGGGTCGTTACTTAAAAAATGTAATGTATGACACATAACCTGCATGTTTCTTAAAGTAAGGCATTGCTATTGCTTTTGCATTACTCCACAGCACCATCTGAGATGCACTGTCACGAAATTGACAACCAAGAATATGGGTAGACACACCAAACCAACATCCAAGAGGAGCAACAAAGTCTGACTGTCCCATCACCTCATGTCGCCTCTCTCTCTGCCAGAAAGATGCACTGGAACACATCGCAAAGACCATCTGCCTTATATACACCGATCAGGCATAACATTATGACCACCTGCCTAATATTGTGAAGGTTCCCCTTGTGCAGCCAAAACAGCTCTGACCTACCAAGACATGGACTTAAGACCTCTGAGGGTGTCCTGTGGTGTCTGGCACCAGGGTGTTTTATAGTGGATTCTCTGGGTCCTGTATGTTGGGGGGTGGGGCAGATGCTAGATCAGACTGGGATCTGGGGAATTTGGAGGCCCAGTCAACACCTTGAGCCCTTTATTGTGTTCCTCGAGCTGTTCCTGAGCAGTGTTTGGGGTGTGCCAGGGCACATTGTCCTGCTGGGGGGCCACTGCCATCGGGTAGTGTTGTTGTAATGAGGGGGTGTACTTGGTCCACAACAGTGTTTGGATGGGTGGTGCGTGTCAAGTGGCATTCACATGAATGCCAGCACCCAAGGTTTCCCAGCAGAACATCGCACTGTTGCAGATGATCAATGTTATTCACGTCACCTGTCAGTGGTTTTAATGTTGTGGCTGATCGGTGTATATATTGAGAATATGTCTGATATAAACAAATGGCACTGGTGAAGAGGCAGTGGGTAAAAATAAGGAGAAACCGCGTTAAATGGGTTATATCATGGCTCATGAGACAGGCTCAAGGGGCTTTCCCTTTCTTCCATTTCTCTTCACATGTACTGATTCACTTAGCTAGACAACTAATCAGAGCTATTTATCTAACCGACGTGCTGAAAAGCTGCCAACAACAGCTGAGCAGTGCCTACACTGTGGGACACACTGCACAAACTAGGACCCGGGGCCACAGACATCACCAACATTGGCTGACAACTGACCATCGGCCTGGTGTATGAGGGTCCTAAAAACATTCATCCTTATACCCACATATCAGCCCCTTTTCTTTTCTGCTCTTTAATAACATAATACCACAAAGCCGACAGCTATAAACTCAAGTCAGATAGTCCAGCTTTTTGGGCGCGCTAGTATTTTGACGATTGCGAAACAATTAATATTGAGTTTATGGCGTCTGTAGTTGAGTGAACTGGATGACACAAGAGGGTTGACTAAAAGAATGATGTCATCCTTCTGACAAAAAGCTAAAAATAAAACCTTGTGACTGTGATCAAACTGTGACATTTGGCCAGCACAGTTGATACCGCGCGCTGCCCCAGATACCCGATCACATCTGTGCCACTTTTCACACCTTTCATCTGGACATGGAAATGATTTCAAGTCAGGAACTTCCCCAAATAAAAATGTGGTTCTTTTAATACAATTAATCTAGTTTTACAATAATTAATGCATGGTGTGTTGCTCATTAACATTTTACAGTAACCATTTGCGCGCGGTGTGGCGAGACTGTACCAAGACATTCCTGCTGGGATTAGACGTTCATCTCTCTGGACTAACAGCCATATAAAAACAGATCACAGGCTCATATTCCAGTTAAACCTGCTGGAAGTCGGAGGCAGTGGTGGGCGGACCGGCACTACTTCCTCTCAGATAGCAGCCACAAAACATAGGCTGCATTAAAACATGAGCGCTGCATCCTGGCACTGAAGGGCCAAGTCAGCACCAGTCAGCCCGGTTCAATAGTTTGAGTCATACTTTCACACACACAGGTGTGACTAAGTAATTAAAGACGTCATGTGAGTTTCAGGCAGCGGCTCATTTAATGCTTTTGACAGTAACATATGAATTCCACGAATGTAAGAGCTCAGACTGGCTGTGAAAGAGGAGAAAATACAGTGTAAAATGACAAAGCAGGAGTATTTTAAGCTGGCTCTTACCAGAGGTAGCTCCCAAAGTAGGCCACAATATTGTGGTGCATGCATTCCTTCACCATGAAGATTTCCTGCTGTATGATGGAAAAGTCATCCCCTGGAAACCGAGGGAGAAATCACACAGACACATGGACAAAAAATTATATTTTCATTTTCTGTGCAGGGGCTTTTTCATTTCAAAATGAGATATTTTCCATTTGGATATAAACACCTCACAAAATGATTGCAGGCATGAACACTACAACATTTGGGGATAACAATTTGGGTTATGATTCATCTGCAAAACCCACAAAAATAAAATTTATGTTTCTGACACGAGAGCAAACCTTGAATTTGAAACGTTGACAAAAATAACCACTCAAAGCATTTCAGATGAGGCAAAGGTTGTGTACGACTTGAACTTTTAGGAAAAAAACCCTCAAATCTTTCCTTTTAGTTTGCCAAACTCAAGACCACAGAACAAAGTCTTCCCATAATCCCCCTCTGAATATACGGTTCAATATCAAATACAGCAGATTATAGGACAGCCAATCACAATAGAAGGAACACCTTGTACTTTTAAATTTTATGTGGTAGAGGCTGATATCCAGGCTGCTTTCCAGTTCAGCAGAGCACTCTAACACATCCGACCAGTAGGAAGTAAGAAGACAAAAATATGTAAGCCCAGCTGCTCCCAATTGTGCAGGGACACGGCCCTGGAATACATTACCAGGAGGTTAAGATCTACCAGACTCTGCCAGCTTCAGCGCTCTATCAACAAGACCGTCATTAAATACATCAGTCCAGACTAAACTCCTTTAATGATACAATCTCTGTCAAATCATTTATATTGTTCCTCTGCACATCTATGTTGCATGTAAACGAAATTGTTTTGATGGTTATATTCTGTCATAAA
This sequence comes from Pagrus pagrus, assembly GCF_965226575.1. Lineage (NCBI taxonomy): Eukaryota > Metazoa > Chordata > Actinopteri > Spariformes > Sparidae > Pagrus > Pagrus pagrus. The sequence continues at coordinate 23,529,718 of NC_140202.1, forward strand.
AAAAACAAACAAAAACAGCTGTCTCACAAAACAGTCTCGCAAATTTTGGCTACTACAGCAACTGTAGCCTCCCTGACCTGGATTTTATACATAGGTCCAGACACTGTACCAGGTGGTTTGTGGTCCAGCCTAATTTAAGTGGTACAGTACAGGGGCACTTGAACTGTGGAAGAAAACATGATAAATGGAGAAACATCCTGGACCACAGAGGGTTTTTTTTGAGTGCACAAACAGTTTGTACCCAATGAGGCGACTGTTGAACAGCAGGCCTGTTTTTCAGGCTGTCTGGGAGGGGTTAGGCTCTCTCACGTGAGCGTCTGAATTAAAGTCTGGTTGGAATGTCAACACGTGCATAACTGTCCCGATAAACAACAAACCACAGTAGCTTTTCTAAAGTATCCTCAGCTACTGATCTGAGTATTTAGTGACATTCGAAGACATGAAATATTGTCTAAACAACACAACACAAAAACTTCTATGTACTTGCATTTATGGAGACCATTAAGTGTTTAATATATCACAAACATCACTTTTCTTTTCATTTAACACAGGTTAATCAGATAACTCTAAGAGGTAGGGTATCCCAGGTATCCCTTTGACTCACCGACCGCTTTTTGTGGACTGATCAGCTGAGCAACCTGTGAAGCTGCTGGTCAAAGCAAAAAGTTTTACTGTCCACAAATCACTTTAAAAAAGGACTACAACAAGTAATGACTTCATCAGACTAACAAGTGTTTTCTGTTTAGCCAAAGCCTGTTTGAACTTCTTCTTTCAACTGAAAAACTTGCTTCATTACAATGAACATGGGAACTGTAGTTTATCTTGAGTCAACCTACACACGCTGTCCCGCTGCTGTAAATACTCACTAGACACTGGATTAGCAAAGGTGAATTAATTCACAGCTGAAACTAGTCACCAACAAATGCATCGTTTACCACAGTTTGAGTGACGGTTACAAAAAACTACAGTGTCTTGATTTTTTAAGAAAAAACTGAGCCTTTTGTAAACAAAACTATCGGTTACATTTAAAGATGTTCCTCTTCGGTGAGAACCAATGGCCATGCGGCTGGGTGTAACAGACAGTGAGGTGGTCAGAATGTATTCAGAGACAGACTGACACATGATTGATTTTGGTGTTTTCATGGGATTTGTTGACAATAACAAAAATAGAGAATATGACTAACCTTGTCCATAAATCAAAAGGAGGAGACATGTCACAAAAATATGTTTTAGCTTTGCCACAGCTGAGATATTGATTTGTCCAACTGGTTTTAAATGCAGCTGTGGGTACTACTTTCAAAATAGGACTTATAATAGCTTGATTCAACTTCCTTATTAAGTCATGCAAATGGGATTCCTCTTATTTGCTCAGTGCCTTGAGAACTGGTTTCAGTGATTTATTCCTACGAGCTAATCATGGCCATCTCTTTTTATGATTCTTGTTGCAGATGCTTGACAAGTTTGCAACAGGAATAAATCAAGCATGCAGAACAATGTCAACAGAGATTATGGTGAGTGCAAATATTATTCAGCTTGAACCCTGACCTCCTATCTGTTAATCTGTCTTCATTTCTTTTATGTTGCATACTTAGGATGTAGTTAGTGTTTCACAGAGGGTTACAGCTTCATTAAAGATGACATATGTAGAAATACATTTTTGAGAACTTGTTTGTTTGCACATAAGAAAATTCTTTAAAAGAAAGTAAAAGTCACACTTTTGGGAGCTCATTAATTATGTTACAATTCCACATGGTTGCATCTGTAATTACAGGGTTATTCAATTTGGTGTCATGTTCATACTGTTGATCACGAACATTTTCAAACATGTCTGTTGACAGAGAGCAAATGGTGCGAAAAGCCACAAAAATTTGAGCAAGGGTAATTTCAGTAACATGACTGAGGCTTGGTCAAACAAACAAACAAAAAAAAAAAACAAGATCGTGTTCTCTTCTTGGTGAGTTGAGGCCAAAAGAGTGAAGCCACTTCCTCCCAGAATGAACGCTTCCCTCCGCTCTCTGAATTTCCACACGCTCACACATCGCTTCAAGTTTCAACTCAGAGCGTTGGTGCTATTTCGACCAATATGGATTTATGTCAGTTTACCTTTAAAATTGCATCTTTGAAGGACAGAGGTTTATGGTTATTTCTAAAAATGAAGCCGTCTGAGGAAAGTTACTGCTTCTGTTCTGATAGGACAGCTTATAGAAAAAAAAATGCACGCAGAGATGAGAGACACTGATCCACACCCTAACGGCATGAAGCACAATCTCTAATGGAAACTGCCAGGAGGCTGGTGCCAACTTCTCACGGACAGTAACTCCAAAACAAAGACAAATTAATTGTCATAAAGATAATTATGGTGAGATGTAGTAATTGGCAATTAAGAGTTTGTACACTGCAAGTCTTCCATCAATGGTCAGTGAGTGACAACCAACACTCATTCAGTCTTCAGTAGTTGTTTACTGCCCAACTTATCACATTAAATTGCTTTGTTCCCTGCAGACACTGCAGCCAGAGGGCTTCACCACTCCTATCTCCTTTCTCTGCCTGTGTCCCTTTCTTCATACCAGCAGCACTCCTCCTCCTCCTCCTCCTCCTCCTCCTCTTCCTCCTCCTGGTCAAACCTGTTTGACTCTATAGTCCACCCAAAGCTGTTTACCTGAAGCACAGAGAGGAGTGACTCGTGCAAAAGCGGGGGTAAAGAAAATAGAGTCCTGCTTAAACAGGACGACCTGGGCTGGGTTAATCCTCCCGTCATCTTATAAAAAGATAAAGCAAATATGAACAGAGCAAATGTAAATGGAGTTTAAAGATGCTTATGGGAGGAAAAACCTGCCCAGGGTTATGCAACTGAATTACATATACGGGAATACAAGGACAATTTGTGACTAGAAAATCCTCTCTGTTAAACTTAACTAACTCTGCTCTAAACCATTTTTAAACCATTGTTGTTTGGACAAATCAAAACATAAAAAAAACACTCTGAAAAGTTGTCGAGGGGCATTTTAGAGAGAGATTGAGACTGATTGATATGTTTGTTTCAGGGCAGATACCAAGACAGATTGTTAATAATCAAGAAGACTGATAAACGATATTTGTAACATTTGCGGTAGAATAAAAATAACTGGGTTTCCATCCAAATGTATCGAATTTAAGAGGAGATTTTGTGAAAATGCTTGGATGCGTGTGAAGGACTTTTGGGAAGTCGTCGTCCAGCAGCACTTCACCCACAAACTCTGGCTCAAACATTTTCGGGTGTCAAGGGCCACATTTGAAGATCTGTGTGCTATAATCGGGCCATTTGTGGGACCACTTCTCCCGAGCCACCGACCACATCCGGGTTAGTCATGATTTATTCACAAAACCTGTTTCCACAACAAAAAGTCGCATTTCCTTTTATCGATACGCTGACAAATCCCCCCCCCTCCAAGCGTAAAAACTTTTTTGCGAATGTACTGCCTTTTTTCAAATTTCTGGCGTTTCCATCCAAGTATTTATTCGCAATTTTTGAAAATGCGAATGACAAAAGGTGGATGGAAACACAACTAGTGTTAACATCAAAGTTTAGAATATAAAGTGATGGATGTAACTACTTACAATTTACTCAAATACTGTTCTTAAGTACAATTTTGAGGTACTTTACTTGAGTATTTCCATTTTCTGCTACTTTAAACCTCCACTCCACTGCATTTATTTATTAACTGTAGTTACTAGTTACTTTGCAGATTCAGGTTATTGAGTGTTAGGCTATTACTTGTGACGCGTAACCAATCAGACAGTGTTGTGAGCAGGACATTGAGTGAGACCACAGAGTGGCAAACACAGCGAGAGAGAGAGAGGATGCTGCATCAGAGCCAAAGCAGCGCACTTTTAAATTAGTTCATTTTATCGGCAATTGGACAAAAAAAAAGCGCAGATACTGATAATCCAAAAAACTCTTGAATAACAGCTCTGATAATCCATCTATCTCTAATAAAATTAATTGTAATTGGCAGCCCTGAGGTGTGGATGAACCATTTCTATTCTCAAAAGTCATAACAGCAAGTAGCAAGTAAAATACGTCCCTTTCCCTTCTTCTGCCTTTTCTTCCAACTGACAGCTAAGCTCTCTGATCCTCTGCTTCACACACAGACACAGACACACACACACTAATCTGCCCGATCTCCTATATTCTGGCAGAATGTGTCTATGCTTTAAATAAGAGCTCAGGACCTTCACAGTCTCATCAGGAAGTTAAAAAAAAATGTTCGGAATGATCGCTTTGAACTTCCAGCTCGCACACAGAACAAAATGCCACCTGACCTGAAGTAATCAACACCTATAAATCTCAGACACAACCATCCCACAAGTGCCACATCCTCTCACTGCCAGCCTAACAGTAACACGATGAATGAAAAGAGAAAACAAACAGCAGTGAATCTCTTCCTTCGCTGACTGGTAATCAGCTGAGCTCAGTCTGGCTGCTGATGGCATAAAGCCCCCGTCGTAATCCCACTAATCTGGATCGCACTAACTCTGTCACTAGGTCACCAACAGCACAGACCCCAGAGCTGGGCACAGTCACTAATGTCCTCCTCTTCTTCCTCACATAAAAGATCTCACTTGTGGAAGAGGAAATGTGAAAATATATCTACGACAGTGTGTCTATGAGCACATAAATATGTGCAATCATGAGTATTGGCGCTGTACAACAATATTTTTCCTTTTTAGTACTTTTTGTGCATTCCATTCAAAACCCTGGAAAATTCCAGACTTGTTTTCCAGACTTCTCCATACTTTTCAGCCCAAAAAACAGCACTGTGATGAGAAAAACTGAGATAATGACAAGATCACCCTTACCTGGTTCCAACTTTATGATCTTCACAGCAGCGAGCTCCCCAGTTTGTATGTTTCGGGCCTGAAAGAGAAAACAGCACGATAGTCAGTGATGCTACAAATATCACACTATGTTACTATCACTGCTTTGCCTTCCACAACAAGTAATTTGATTAGTCAATCTACAGGAAAATAATCTACGTCAGTGGCAGTTTCACCTACATAAGCGTTAAACCAATAAGTGTCATTGGATGATCCTTTCGCCTCTGTGAGAACTGGAGTGAAAACATTTAACCGTGGGATACAAACGGCAGCACCTCCATTAGACCAATCCAACATCATCACATTCTCAAATTGTGGCAAACCAATCAGTCACCTCTGCTAAAATCAAACTTTAAATCTGCTTAGACAAGCATCTTCACCGAAGGTCATTAGGTCAACCTGTGGACATTGTTAGTCAGCAGCGAGAAGCTAGACAGTCAGTCTACAACTATGACAGTAAACCTTTAAATACTCTTGCTGTAGATGACTTATGATTTAGTCAATCTTCAAGTTACGTAATTTATTCATTCTTGAAATTCTTTTAGATTTTTTCTTCATATTTGTGCCGCACCATCCACATAGTGTGATATTTTATTATGCCAACAGCTGCATCTCAATGGCGTGAGATGTAAACACATGTCCGTTCATCATCTGTGAAATTTGTATCTTAAAGCAGGCAGCATTGACTTCTGAAACCAGGTCAAGACGGGATGCTCCCTAATCCGTGGGAGTGAAGCAATGGTACGAGCAGCTAAGTCAGCCGTAAACCATAAAACCCTCCAGCAAGGCCACCTTTCAACACAGGCAATGTGCTGCTGATTCACACACACAAACTGTTCACCACACAAAGCTTGAACTTGCTCTACCACACACACATAACAGAAAACCAGTTTACAAACACATTGTTGTATGTATGCGTATGTACTGTGCAAAGGCATATTTAGTTAGCCTTCAACTGTGGACAGAGTTTATTTCGGTGATGACAGAGTACTTTCTTGTGTCCTGTGTCTATCTTCACATTTCCTGAAGTTACTAACCTGAGAACTATACCCAAAAAGGGGAAGTTCTGAACTGACTGTTCAAATCTTTGATGCATCAACTTTAACAACCTGAAACAACCTTCGACTGTAAGAAGAAGCAGTCTGGCATAACAGACCTCTAAAGAGACGAAGTTTGACACAAGATCAATGGCCACGTGAGACTGACGGAAAAACAGGTGTCTATGTAGACCGAAGGCAAACAGGGTCTTTACAAAACCAAAAGTGATTTCCTTATACCTAACAGTTAACAACAAGGAAGTTGTTGCAAACTATGAAGGGGCTTATCGACATGTGTGTAGGATCCTTTGGCTCCTTCCTTCTAGAGCTGCACAATTAACTGAAATATATAATCGAAATTACAATATCCAAATTGCAAAAAGCTGCAGTTTTTTGAGTAAGCATTGACAAACAGCATTATCATGAAGTACTGTAGTGCTGCAGAGATGTCCTGGTCTACAAATCTTGTAGACGTAAGAAAACGTTTGTTTGGGATTGTTTGTTTTACATTAAAAAGGATGCTGAATTACTAAATATCTGTGTCCTATCAACTATGCAATAGAAATATTTGTTTCTTAACTAAATCTAATCAGGACAATGTAGTAAATCGCAATTATTTTGACCTGGATAATCAAACATTAAGTTTTCACCATCCAATGTCTAACGTCAAGTAAACCACTAAACAGAATCCTAGCATATAAAGGGATATTATAACAACACACTGCACTGAGAACCAAGGCTATGACACGATAATGAAGACAAATTAATCATTATCACCAGGGACAAAGAATATGTGATTCTCAAATTATTATAATCAGATGTAATGAATCATCCAAGGCGAGGAATGCTGTGCCCGTTAAAATTCAACTGAGCACAGAGTAAACTGAGTGGGCCAACAGGAGGACTTTTCCCAATTTGAGGTGTTTCCGCCGTCAGCGCGGCCCTGAACACACCCACAGTGAAACGCGTGTTTAGACAGGGGCCTGATCATATTTCAGGCCGCTGCAGCCCCGCAGCCTGCGAGCTGTGAGAGAATACCAGGCGCAGCATTCCACCGGTGGCCTGTCTGGGGGTGGGGGCTGGCCACTGAGGCTTTGTATGGAGAGGGACCATGACAGGCCGCCTGAACTATCACACCCTGGATCACATGGATCGTCTGTTTATCTGTGGCAGATGAATAAACAAGAAAGTTCTACAGCAAAACACACCTGCCAACAGACAGCAGGAATGATCTGTTTAAATGATCGTGTTTAGCTGAACAGTTTCTGTAAAGACTTTCATTTATCGCTTATCTCATTGAAAAAATGAGAAGTGAGATTCAGTAGCACAGTGCCAGCTGTCTCTCTAGCGCATGCCAATGAAGAATTGATACTCACACAGCCGTAGAGAAATATGTTTCTATGGATTTTATGATGTAATTTGCAAATTTCGAGCAACTATGAGAAAAAAGAAGAACAGAAATGTTTTACCCCTGGGACAGTAGTGTTGATGTGTAAATGTTGCTGTCTGTGAGTAGTGTTGCAGCAATGAACTGGTTTCGAGGGAAACCGTCAAATGAAAATTGACAGTTATTGAACTGTGTATATTTGCTTACCTACGATATTGAAATCTACGATATTAGTGCTATTAAATATATATATATTTCAAGTTCATATCAAGTTTCATGTCTGCCAGGACAAAATATTTTGTGAAATCATAGTAAAGTTCAAATAACCTCTGAAACAGTCCTGTGTTGGGCAATGTGTTTATTTGACTGTCTAAATGTTGCTGCGAAACTTCGAGGGGCTTCGAGAGTTAGCAAATATAGTACTTGAATGCTTCCTTGTTTTTTTAATAGATAAAAATGCTGTAGCTGATAGTCTGGCAACATGTAGCCTATACATGCATCATTGTGTCATCCATATTGAGGGTAATTTGTACAACTTAAGTTCAATAAAGGTCAATAAATAAATCACTTTGGGGAATCATTACTGCTACTTTGATAGATGAGTTAATATTGGCACTTTGGATTTGGGATGGGTAATATTGTCTCCGCCACAAAAAGAAAACATTAATGTGGATAAAAAGGACAAGCAGGTACAAGCACTCAGTGTTCACACAACCTGAACAGTCAAACAAGTTCAGAAAATTGTTCCAGTTAACCGTAACGCAGCATGCACAACCAGGAACAGACAACAGCTAGTAATATCACAATATTTACACAACCTAAATCGAGGGCTGCAACTATTGTTTTCCATTACTGATTAATCTGCAGATGATATTGTTGATTAGTTGACTTATTATTTCAGTATATAAAATTGAGAAAAAGCACATCATAGTTTCCCAGAGCACGAAGTGGCATCTTCTTATGGCTTGTTCTGTCTCACCAAAAACACGGTACACATACTTATGTACTGTAATTAAGCACAAGTCCTGGATACTTGCACTTTTAGTTGAGTATTTAAATTTTCTGTGACCTTGTACTTTAACTCAACTGCATTTAAGAGGAAGTACTGCACTTTTTTACCCCGCTTCCTTTAATCTGACAGATATACTTACTTTGCAGATGAAGATTTTTAAAGGTTCAGTGACCATATAAAATATATAAGATAAGATAATATAAAATAATTGTTATACAGTAAATTAAACCACCAAAACAAACATAAAATAGCTACAATCAGCTCCACCTTGACTAGCAACATTATAATCCTGCTAACATGCTAATACACCAGCAATAATAGCACGATAGTATAAAATAACTTTGAGAGAATACTTTGCCTGCTTATAGGGAACTTATTCTGCACTTTAACTTAATTACAACTCTGAATATGTGACATAATGTGCGATGAGGTATTTTGTAGTTAGTGGTGTACTTCTCCTCTACTCAGGGGTGAAGGAATGAGTTAGGTCATTTACTTACATGCACAGCAAATATTTGGCAGTAGATTGAATCAATTGCCAAAACTGTTGCAGATTTCAATCTGCTAACTGATTCATCAACTAACAACTGCAGCAAAGTAAACTTACGTTACATCTACCAGCTGATATATAACCCAAGTTGTTCCATGTGACATTATTGTAAGATAAGTTGAATTTTGATTCCCACCATTTAAAAAGGTGCAATGTGTAAGAATTGGACATCTTTCGAACTCATATCCAAACAAATAAAGGGCAGCATATCAGTAACCACTAACTGCTGCTAACTGCAGCTGCCGTTAGCTTGTTAGCTCAGGTAGCTGTGCAGCTTTTGGTCTGGACTGGGTGCTTGGTGTCCTATTATGAGGACGGATGGGCCAGGGCTAACTTGTAACTCTGTAATTTAAATATTAAAACTAGATTTTTTACACATAGCACCTTTAAATCTCTGTCAATAAGAGTATTTCTGCAGAAGACTCCAGCAGTGGATGCAAAACTTGGCCCTCCCTCAACAGCTACTGTCAAATGTGCTCGCCACATGTTATCATGACTTCCAAATCATACAACACTCTGCTTTAAATTAGGACGATTACTCATGTGATGGGAAGCCAAGACATGTCCAGCTCTGGTGACAGGCTGTGGGAACCCCAAGCTTCACTGTACCTTGTACACGTCTCCATATGTGCCACTTCCCACCCTCTGAATGAGCTCGAAGTCATGCTGAGGGTTCCTCCTCTGGATTTCACCACTTGGCCGGGGAAAGATATCCATGGTAGCTTGAACCAGACGATTCTTTACATTTAGTTGGCTTGATCAAATCTGGTGGTGGTGGTGGTGGTTTGATGAAGCAAAGATCCTGAATATGACTTAATCACCGTTACTCAGAGGGTCCTTCTCCGTGATCCATGTCCTGAAAGAGACAAGTGTAAAGTTTTACAAGACAGCCTTTACATAAAGTTAATTAAAAACTGCAAAATAGTAACACACACTTGATAGAAATTTCATTCAAGTGCGCCTAAAGCATCAAAACAGATGAGGACGTTGATATTCTGGCACATGTCCTGACATCTGTCAGCCCAAACTCAACTTACACTCAAATAAAAGTTGTTTAGAGCTCATAACAGAGTATGTAACAAACCGCTACAATAACATTAGCGTGTATATAACATTAGCACGACCAGCAAATAGCCGGAGCCAGGTCTGACATGACAGTTGAAATGGGTGAGTTAGGGGGGCTTAGCATCCAGGCAAGTCAGCTAGCAGCTAACGCTAGCTAGCAAATGTTAAGTTAGCTTCGCTGCTGGTTCCAACTTCAACCGTGCCTACCTTTCACAATGCAAACACCGTGGACGAGTACGTCTTGCATTTTAAACCAAGTCGAGATCTTTACCCTGTACGATGGCGTCGAATAATCGCAGGTAAAGAAAAGCAGCCCCCCTTTGTTATCGAGGAAACAGTAATAAACTTCAGTTGGCTGCTGCTGCTGCTGCTGCTGCTGCTGTTCACTCCGTCTCCTTCAGTGCAAAGGCAGCACAGTCGAGTTCAAGAATTCCAGCATTAAGTTTAGCCGTTGACATGTCATTTCCTCCTGCCGACAGTTTTAGAGAAGCCTCGGACTCGTGTGTATAATATAAGCGGTGAACTACATTAATAATGTCAAGTATTGCTCTTTAAATTTACTCCCAAAAATCACCCGAAAAAAAAGCAACAGTCTGCTGCTAATCTCTCTGGACCCGCAGTTACAGGATCCTGCTGCTGCGTTCACGAGCTCCTCGGAAAAATCTGACCCCTCACTAGAAAAATCAGTACAACGTCAAAATGTCTGGTCACACGCAGTCACAAACAAATTACAACACGACGCGTATAACAACAAGTATACTTTCTTAATCTTCGAGGTTAAATACAATTGAGTAAAAATGAAAGCGTTTCTCTCTTAAACGTAGTGGAAAAGAAGTTTAAATTCTTAATCTTCAGTGTAAGTAGTAAGTAAAGTTGTACAAAAAGGGATAAGTAAATGTACTCAGTTACATTTCACACCTGCTTTTACCTGAGTAAAGAATACTTACACCACCGCTACCAGTATGAATCAGTATAAAGAGCGATGCATCTGGAAATTCCCGATGGTACGCGAAGGCAGCAGTTGGTCCCAATCTCTTTGTAGTTACCGCCACCTACCGGCAGCAGCTGAAAATGTATTTTCCAGCCTAAATTAAAAAAAAGACTTGACGTGAATTTCATCCCCTCTACTCAACACACAGTTTAACACAATGCGCGAGGAGCCACGTTCATTTTTTCCGCATTATAAACCTGCTATTTTTTTTTTTTTTTACAGCGAGTGGGAACAACAGACACCAGCGGCCCCTGGCGGCCGGTGCGAGCCGCGCATGACGCTGGGAATAAAAAGCTCCATCATCCTCCTGCCATACGAGCATCGTTTTTCGCTGGAGATTGAGCATCCTCCCTACACCCATGACTGCCGACTAGGGCCGCTCATTAACGGACAAACAGAGGGATTTAAGGACAGTATTATGGCGAAGCACCGTAAAGACAGAGACAGCTGGGGTGAGTGTACGTACAATTTGATATTTCATGCTTTTCCTTGACGCACATACGTTTTTTTTTTTTTCTCTTATGCCTGCCGAGGCGAGGGTGTAAGCATTGCAGCCAATTAGATGTTTATTCTAAGACTCCATCATGAAGGGCTTGTTTTCGTTTCGACTTGATTGTAACCAGTGTTTTTATCTCTATATGTAATATTGCTGCTGGTGAGGAATACATTTTTTTTAGTATTTTTTTTTTTTACTGCATGGATATCGCTCAATCAAGCATAAACGGACAGATATTTAACAATAAAAGCATATGTTCTGGCATTGAAACCTGTGGTGAAAGGTGTTTCCTATCATCAGCATACAGGAAATGCTCTGTAGGGACGGTTCAGGCCCCAGAAAGGCCTGAAAATAACCTTCTGATTTTTATTGTTTATCACACTGAGCCTCTCATGATGTCTGTGGTGCATCTGCCATCAAATTATGTAATATTGCATCAGTAAATAGCTTGTCACTATCCCCATCAGCATCATCTTTCTACCGGCCATCCCTGCTATCATCATCATCATCATCACCTCCACCACCATGATAATGATAACCAGCATCCCAGTTGTCACTGACATCACTCTTAACTTTGAATCCAGGCCTGCAAGGGGTAAAAAAAAAAGAAAAAAAAAGGAGTGAATGACTGAATCAGGGAAATAAGGGGGGGGATTCTGCTGTTTGTCAGCAGGAGAGTTTATCTGCTCTGACCCACATTAAGCAGACACAGCTTCTGACGTCTTTGCTTGTTTTAAGGGCAGCAGCAGCAGCAACATGATCAGGGTAACCAGGCAGGCTCGTGCCGGGCCGGGTGAGGCCTTTTTGCAGGAGATGTGAAGTCAAGCTGACAGTCCTCTTCAGCCAGAGAGGAAACCTTGGATGATTCCTCCTTAAATTATTCACCGTGCATTCTTGGCCCCCTGCATTAATCTTTTAGCACGCTCCCAAATTTTGCTACTCCTTTAATCTGACACAGTGCCTTTTGTGAGTTTACGTGCATGCTTAATTTGCAATTAGATGCACACAGATGGGAGTGAGAGATGTGTGAGAGGTTTTTCTTCTCTCTCTTCAGTCTCAGGAATCGTTTCGTGCTCAGCAGACACAAGTTTACATTTCATGAATGGGGTTTGGCAGCTAAAATCTCTGCATCAGGACGGTCATGCAGCTTGCGAGCTCCACACGAGACAGCTGAGACTGGAAAACACACTGAGTCACTGCCTGGAAAGTGCCGGAAAAAGCTCTGAACGCACATGATCTCATTGGATATAAACAGATGGGATGGATGGCATGACGTGATTCGTTATTAGTATTAACAGGTTTGCAGGCGATGCTATTGATCCTGGGCCGAACAGGAAGGAGTAATGGACTCAAATTTCCTGTTTCCTCTCTTAATGGACGTTTAAGTTCATCTCTTATCACTGGGATAAGTTCTAGCTCCTCAATCACTCACTGAAAAAACATTTTATTTGACTGTCAAGTGTAATTCTGTTGAAAAATACCACCAGACACAATAATAATCATCAACATGATCATTTCTCTGCATGTAAACATAATTAAAGATCATTATCTTGTCTTCCAGGGTCCCTCGGTGACAAAAATGTCTACGACTGGAGCTCAGAGGAGGAGGAGCCGGACGGACGAGCCCGGCCCGTGCAGGTGCTGCTGGTCAAAGACGACCACACCTTCGAGCTGGATGAGGCGGCGCTGAGCCGCATCCTGCTGGCGGAGGAGGTCAGGGACCGAGAGGTGGTGGCCATCTCTGTGGCCGGAGCTTTCCGCAAGGGCAAGTCCTTCCTCATGGACTTCATGCTGCGTTATATGTACAACCATGTAAGTATGTGGGGTCTGTGCAATCTGTGCACTTTATTTGGGGGGTGCGGTGAATGTAAACCAGCAACAAGATGATGATGATAATGTGGTCTGCATCTTCACATTAAAAGTTCAACATCAAGTAAACACTGTCCATCATTTAAAGGAGCTACCGGCTGCTGCATCTGCATGTGCCGCCGCTGCCATGACATCAAAATGTGACACGATTTAAAGTTTTTAAACTTGTTTTCTGCAGTTAAAGGGATGTACATCATATCATGGAAGTGTGCCTTTATCCAGATCCATACCAAAAGTTTATAGGGTCTATTCTGGGCCGAGACCCATCCTCCATTTACGTTTCATAGAAATCTCTTGAGTAGTTTCTGTGTAATCCTGCTGACAAACCAACCCACCAACTAATAGACACGGGTGGAAACATGACCTCCCTGGCAGAGGTAGCTTTAAGATTTTTAATCCATCGGCACCAACACACTTCTGATCCCGTTGTGCTCAGGCGTCTGAAGGCTGGCTCGGAGATAACGAAGAGCCTCTGACCGGCTTCTCCTGGAGGGGGGGCTCAGAGAGGGAGACCACCGGGATCCAGATCTGGAGCGAGGTCTTCCTGGTGGACAAACCAGACGGAAGAAAGGTGAAGTCTGTCACTGTATTACATTATTATACCATTACGACGCATGCAGGTGCAAAGAGACATGATTAAATATGTCATGGATACTTTATTAACCTTTGCCCGTTATTTAACACTACCTTTTTTTTTTACACACTTGGAGGAAGCCAGTTTTGCATTTAGACATTTCCAACTCGCTTCTTTTACGCTTGCATCAGCAAATCTAGAGTCTGCAAAGAAGGCAGCAGCAAAGCCAACAAAAAGCAAGAGTGCTTCTGGTTGTCAGCTTTAAATCTGACCTTATTTTATTGTACTTTTGTCCCTTTCAAGCACATTTCCCCTTTTTAAATCTCCACTCTGATCCAAAACCAACTAGCTGATGAGCTCAACTGGTTCCTTTACTCATTTCTCATGTCATTAAAGGAGTTCATCTCTAATCCCCCAGACACTCTGTACCAAATCACTTTCCTCAGTGCGATACAGGAATGCTGAACGTAAGGATTACCTTGCAGCGGAGGTCAGCGAGTGTCTTTATCTGTTTCATTTCACAGGTCGCTGTATTGCTAATGGACACACAAGGCACGTTTGACAGCCAGTCGACACTGAGGGATTCAGCCACCGTGTTCGCACTGAGCACCATGATAAGCTCCATGCAGGTACAGTGACCTTCACCCGTCTGACGTAGCTGCGCTTTAGTAATTAGCATATTCATGTGCATGAATGAACATAGGTTTTTGTTTTCATCAATCAGGAGGTGATGAAATTATAATGACTTGTCAGATTCCCAGGGCGTTTGAGCTTTCCACCCTGTGTCAGAGGAAAATGGCTGTCGTGTGACTGTGAGCCTCAGCTGTACTGAACTTCTATTTGGCAAATGCTAGCATGCTAACACACGAAACAATACTGGTCAACATGGTTAACATTATAGCTAATAAATGTAGCATTGTTAGCATGCTGATATCAGCATTTAGCTCGTAACACTGCTGTCCCTATGAGTGACGCCTCACTGAGCTGCTAGCTTTGACTGTTATGTTCCTTTATTTTCACACAACAGAGGCTTTTAATTAAATATGTGTACTACATACTTCCACTTTTGAAGTTATACTATAAATGAATGTTTTTATTTTCAGGTTTACAACATCTCACAGAATGTACAAGAGGACGACCTTCAGCACTTGCAGGTAAAACTGTCAAGTGTCAACACTAGAGCATAATGGAGCGCTGCAAGTGCAAAGTCCTGATGTGAAACCTACTGGCAGTCAGAAATGCATATTAGTGTGAGGCTATACGCGTTGGCTTCTAGTATAAACATAAATCATTTGAAATAAAAAACAATTGAGCCGTTCCTGTTGGTCTTATATAAACATCTGCATCATTTCACATCCTCTCAGATTTTGTCTCATCCATCTTATTTCAGCTTTTCACCGAGTACGGCAGATTAGCGATGGAGGAGACGTTCCTCAAACCTTTCCAGGTACAGTTTATCATTTTCACCTGTTGGTAGGATTTTGCTACAGTTACATACAACTGTCAAATTAAATAACTGTTTTGCACTCAAACTGCAAAGAAAATGCAGTGAATTATACTATTTGATCATAATATACAGTACAAGATATCAACAAGAGTCACGCGGTTGTGTCTTTTTTTGCTTAGTCGATGATTTTCCTCGTTCGAGACTGGAGCTTTCCGTACGAGTTTTCCTACGGACAGGAAGGAGGCATGAAGTTCCTCGAGAAGCGCCTGAAGGTCAGTTGTCACCCCTCTGTCTGAGGCTGGCAGTGAAATAGTCCTGTCGCGTCAGTTTTCTCCGTTGCGATGTCCAACGTCCTACTGATAATGTGCAGTTTTAAACATACCACAAGTCCACATGTGGCTAATTGAGCGTCTAAAGCCTGATACGTGTGTTCTTGTTGGTGGTGTAGATCTCAGAGAACCAGCATGAAGAGCTGCAGAACGTGCGTAAACACATCCACTCCTGCTTCACCAACATCTCCTGTTTCCTCATGCCTCACCCAGGCCTCAAAGTGGCCACCAACCCACACTTTGATGGAAGAATTGCAGGTACACGTCCTCTGTCTGTTTTCATTCATTCCTCAGCACCTCTATATGTCTGTCGGTCGGTCTTTCCACAAAGATTTCCCCTTCAGGGCCAGTTTTTCTCCTCAGAGACTGAAACTTGACATTGAGTTCATCACTTCCAAAGCTTCACCTTTCCACCAACTTTCATGAATATCGTTCTTGTGTTTCTTTCTGTAATCCTTCCGACAAACAGAGGAGGTAAATATGTAACCACACAGCCGGTGCAGGGTTGAGCATTAATGAATTGTGCAGGAGCAGGTGGTGCACTGGAGCTTGTGAGAAACAGCGCCTGAGGGAAACAAGCTGTTTGCTGCTCTGAACTGCTTATATTTCCCACTTATTTCCTGGACTTACACCAGAAACTGAATATGACTGAGCAAACACAGTTGAATTTCAGCACGTACTGGAAACACTCACCAGCTGTTCCCTCTGCCTCGCCGTCTAGAGATTGATGGCGATTTCTTAAACAACCTGAAGGTTCTGGTGCCGTGGCTGCTCAGTCCTCGCAACATCGACGTGAAGGAGATCAACGGCAGCAAAATCACCTGCAGAGGCCTGGTGGAGTACTTCAAGGTCAGAACAGAGGACCATCATGTTAAATGAAACACTGTACTTTCCTCTTTTTATAAATCAAACTGTTTAGCCTCTCTGTTCACTGGACATGAAGTCATATTGTCCTTTCATTATGTTTACTCGTCACTGTTAAACCCTGAGTTTCTGCACCCGACTTCAACTAAATCCAACATGTTTTCTTTGTTTCAGGCGTATATCAAAATATATCAAGGGGAGGAGCTGCCACATCCAAAATCTATGCTGCAGGTACATTTTCCTCATTGCCTCATTTTTTTATTGCAACTTCCTTAACTGCTTTTATTTCTATTATAATATATAATGTCGTTAATTGTGATTTGAGACTATATATTAGATTTTGGATGTCGTTATATCGTGTTGGCATGAGTGTTGTCTTGTCCTGGTTTTGAAGGCTGAATTACAGTAAAGTGATGTAATTTTCTGAACCTACCAGACAGACTACTTGTTCTGATACTTGCCTTTACCCACTTAGTATTGTCACAATATCAATATTGAGGAATTTGGTCAAAAATATTGTGATATTTGATTTCGAAGTCCTTTTGAGGAGATTTCAAAATATCATGATATATGTTGTGATATATTTTTAAGGCCATATTGCTCAGCCCTATTTAAAAGATACTATTAATGTTGGGGTGTGTAGTAACGTTGGGGTGTGTAGTAACGTTGAAAACTTGTTTTCTAGTTTTTTAAGTTCTTGAAGTTACCTTTCCAAGCATCTGTTCTTGTACTTCGTCTGCTGTTTAATTAAATTAAGTTGAGTTAATTTAAGAAGGGACAGTCCAAATTAATAAAACACATTTTGCAAACTTGTACCAAGTACATGTTTCATTAGGGCGTCCCAACAAACTCTGATATGTTTTTTGTGGGTTTTTTTTTAGCAATGATGGACGTGTTTTGATTTTTTGCCTGATGTTTCAATTAGTTGTTTATATAATGATTCAAGTGGCTTCAGCGTGCTATGGTTGGTGATCAGCTTGTCACGCACTGTGACACATGCATCAATATAGTTAATCTCATCTTACATTATTTAATGTCACCTTAAAATAAATGATCACTGTGTCTCATCTTCTCGCTCTCAGGCCACAGCAGAGGCGAATAATTTGGCAGCAGTTGCAGCAGCGAAGGATCTGTACAACAAGAAAATGGAGGAGGTAGGTGAAAAAAGTTTTTTTTTAAAGGTAACCTGTGGAGTTATGGATACTATTGACTCTATGGAGAAATGTTTTTACAAGTGAGTCCGCTGTTCATTTCTATCATGGATGTGCCATCAAACGTAGCATTGCATCAACGAAGGTAACAAAAGGTTTTATGTGGAAGGAAATTAATTGAAATTATAACTCAAGGATGCACACACACAGGACACCTTCAAGTAAATCCACATCAAACTGTCCACTAGCTGTCTAGCTGACCATCTGGTTCTGTCCCCAGGTCTGTGGGGGTGACCGGCCCTTCCTGGCCCCCAGCGAGCTGCAGGCCCGACACAGCGTCATCAGAGAGGAGGCCCTGCAGGTGTTTCGGGGCGTGAAGAAGATGGGAGGCGAGGAGTTCAGCCGCCGCTACCTGCAGCAGCTGGAGGGAGAAATCGACGAGGTGTTCGTCCAGTACATCAAGCACAATGACTCCAAGAACATTTTCCACGCAGCCCGCACGCCGGCCACCCTGTTCGTGGTCATCTTTGTCATGTACGTGGCTGCGGGCATCACAGGCTTTGTGGGCGTGGACATCATTGCCAGCCTGTGTAACATGATCCTGGGTCTGGCACTGATCACACTCTGCACCTGGGCCTACATCCGGTACTCTGGGGAATACCGAGAACTCGGCGCCGTCATCGACCAGGTGGCTGGTGCGCTGTGGGACCAGGTAATTCAAATAAAACATAAACATTCATGAAGGTAAAGGATAAGTTCACACAAATCTGACATTTCAGCCATTATCTGCTCACTTCTGTATCGATGGACAGTCGGATGAAGTGGTCCAACTAAAGTAGATGAGGACTTGTATTTAAATGTAAGAGAGACAAACACTAGTTCACATCTTCATCATTAACATAGGTGTTGGAATATCTTTGAACCACTAGAGGGCGATAATCTCCTGTAAATCAATGGCAGAGATTCATCACAGCAGCGATCACTGATCATTGAACACACTTTGTGTTATCTATGCATGTATGTGCTCACACTATATATGTTTTTTTCTTTCTAACGCCTCCTGCAGGGGAGCACAAATGAGGTAAGTGAAGCAATCCAAGTGGGAATATTTAATCAAGGCTGGGATTGGGAGAATATCAATAAACTCAAGCTTCCTGAAAACTTGTACTTAAAAACAGGAAACTCGCAGTGAGTTACTGATAGTGAAAAGGTCATGTCATGACATCTGCATGAATCACCAGAGCTCTGAGCATGGAGTGAAGCCAGGTTCAAAAGTTTTGTTTCATTTTGTTGACATGTTGGTGTCAAAGGTTTGTACAGATAAGAGGGAATGTTGGATATCTCTGTTTCATCACACCATCCATCAGGAAATAATGTAAACAGGAGTGAAATGCTCTATAATTCAGGCCATAAATGATATATGAACATCCTTTAAAGATTAAAAAAAAAAAAAAAAGACTAGATATGTCCATGAAACTAGGAGGCTTAGTTGCATTCTGGGTAATGTTGACACCAAATCTTGAGAAAGTAGAGGAATGTGTTTCAGTGCAATGTTGGACCAGTGGGCTGCTTTTCAAAACATGGTGCCTACATTACCCACAATGCAACTTAGCCACTGAGTGACATCACTGGAGGCAATTGATCAGATTGCATGCAGCTTCCTCTGGAGCCACAAAAGGCTTTCCTCTACTTTTCACACATATGCAGTCGTCCTCCTCAAGACCTGAAAACACACTGTAATGTGTAAACTTGGTGGAGCGACCCTTTAAAGTACAACACACAGTACAGTATGTATAATTTGCTTTTACTTGTACTTTTAATACTTAAGTACATTTTATACCAGATACTTTAAGACTTTTTTTCGAGTACTATTGGCATGGATGACTTTCACTTTTACCAAAGTCATATTTTAATACGACATCTTGACTTTTACCACACTGGTTGGATTCTCTGTCCGTAACCTCGTCTCCCTCTCTGCTCCACAGGCTCTCTACAAGCTGTACAATGTAGCGGCCAATCACAGGCACCTGTACCACCACGCCTTCCCCGGGCCTCAGGTGGATGAGGTGGCGGAGGAGCAGGACAAGAAGAGGGACTGATTAGATAAGACAGCAGGGACTTCCTGGTGATGGACAGGTGGAGGAAGAGGAAGAGGACGAGGAGGAGGAACATCCTCACCCATCAGGCACTCTTTTATTCTGGTATTGGCTGGTACTGCCCACCAATACATCCACTACTTTAAACCTATAACGGACTGTATAATGTTCATGTATAGGCAAAGTCAGAGCATCTCCTCAGCAGGCGATGGATGCCATTTATCATTGTCTCCCACGTTTTTGTCTGTGAAAACAAACACCTGTACAGATACTGTAGGAGATCTCGGCACATCCAACCTCCACTCAGCTGTTGGTTTCATATCAGACGGGTTTCTTTTTCCTTCGTTAGTCACCGACAACGATTTTTTCAAAAGTATAGCCGAATCTGTGAACTCCCCCCATTTGTGACGATCGTTCTGTTCTTTGAAGTTTAGTGCTGTTTTTAAAAAATACTATCTATGATCTGCGATGTTTGAAAGCCAAAATATGTACTGTATGTTAAATAATGAAGCGTTACAAGCATCATCAGCATGGTAAATGGTTAATGTCTGTCATCTTTAAGCTCTAAAAACCAGGTATACTTTATAAAAAAAAAAAAAAATCGAGTTTTAATGGTTGTGACAAAGTGGTATCGTGCCATGACATGTAAAAACTGATTTCACATCTACAAAGGCACATCTATTAGTTGTACACAGTTCTGTTTTGGAGGTTGGTTCTGGATCAGGGACATGTAAGAGCACCGGGTGGAAAGACAAAAACAGAGCGACAGCCGCTCAAAGTTTACACAACACAGCCGACATTATCTCTCACTTTGTAGTCCGCTTGCAGTTTTGTAATTACACAGTGATCCTCTGTGTGTGAGTGTGTGTGTGTGTGTGTGTTTGGTCTTTGAGGGGGAAAGAGTGTGTTTGGTTTTTCCATTGTGATGCAGAGGTGGTGGGTGAAACCATTGTTGTGTTTTTTCTCACTGAATGTTCGAGCAAATCCGAGGAATGTAGCTGTTCTGTGGCCGCTGAGGAATCAAAGCGAGTTGTTATTAGGCGGGGCGACGGGCCTGCTTTTGGAAAACGATCCTCATTCCACATCTCTGTCATCATCTTCACACACTTAAGTTGAATCATCTGTAAAAAAAAACAACAAAAAAACAACTGTTGCATGGTGAAAGAGGCCAGGCCCCGGACTTGTGTTCTTGCATTTGTAAACAAAAGGCTCGTATTGGTGTGTGAATACTTCGGCTTGGTAGACTGTTACTGTACATTTGTAAAACTGTGGTTATTGTTTTTTTTTTAATCATAGAGCTCACTGCTTCATGTACAGCTGCAGCACTTCTCTCTCTGTAGATCTGGTCACCGACAGTACAGGAACACTGTCATGCATATTTAGCAAGTTTATACTGAGGTTTGACCTCAAGGGATGAAAATTTAAAGGCACTGCGGCAGAGTGGCTTCTCGAGTCTTCCACAATGTATAATCAACATCAGTGAGGCCTTCACGCAAAGAACCATCTAAGTCCGCTTTAAGATTCGTGAGGTTTTTTTCTTCATGGCTGCGTTCAAGTGTCCATTCACGAGTCAGAAAAAGTAGCATTTTAGTTTATGTTGCATTTACATTCCAGATTAAAATAAGAAATTGAAGATTTGACGTGTTCAAAAAAGAAAAAAAAACAAACAAAAAACATGTTATTCTTGGAAGGAACAATTCATTCCTAAAGACGCCCCCATCAACACTTAAATCAACTCCGGATGTCGTGGGAGCCTCAGTGAAGGGTCAAATGAATCAACCTCTTACAAGTCAACACTGCTGAGTTTTTTCCACACACGCACTGCAAAATTTCAGTCACAAGGAAATAAATAAAGTTGGACCAAATTAATGAACACTAGAGTCCAGTAATTTCTTTAAAGATTCCCTCCAGACATTTAAAAGTCTTAAACACTTTGGTCTAAATAATCGTTTGTGTGCGATATGTTTGTATGTTTTGTCCACAGAAATGTATTGAAATTACATCCAGAAATCATGAATTTGCAGATATTTTTTGTTTCAAAAGTTTAAAGGTGCACTTTGTAGTTTTGTGGAAGACATTTTAATCAGAAGAGAAAGATCTTTGTTGGGCCTAAACAAACCCAATAAACAAACTCTCTTTGTTTTCATAACTGAACAAACAAAACTAACCTTAAAGGACAACACAGTTTCATACTGTTTTACTTTGTTTATATTTGGCGGACCCTGCCGCCTCTCTAGCTTCAAACAGTGATCTGGAGACCTTATTTTTCCCTCTGAGAACAGTTATTGAAAAAATAAATTGTGTTATTACCTCATTTTGTAAATATTAAAATTCTGAGTTTGAATTTCTTCTCCAAAACTACATACTGCCCCTTTAACGTCACAAAAATGTCACACTTAAAGTCACAAAATCATCTTGATTTAAGGGGGGATTCTGGTATTTTTTAAACCTGGGCCCTATGTTTACCTATTTAAGTGTATAAATGATCTTCAACCGTTAAAGTATGTCCACAGAAAGTGCTTGTTTTAGCCGCAGACAGACTGAGGTTGTGAAAGGATCCCTGAGACCTATTAGTTAAAGAATAAGCTCCTTGATGTTTAACCAGAAAAAAGCTGCTATATGGCTCATGGCAAATCTACCACTCCGACTCTATCGTCAGAAACAAAATAAAACTCTTTGGTTTGGTCAAAATAAAACCTCCACCGGGTTAGATGTGAAAATATTCTGGCTCCGCATGCCAGTGTCCGTCCTCCATCTTGCTCCACTCTTTATATTTTCATATCTAACTCTGCAACTTGAGGGATTATCTCTGTAGGGATCCTTTCCATAGTTATTATTATTCAGTTACACACCAAAATATGTAAGAGCCCAGGCTTAAACATGCCAGAATTCCCCTTTAAGACGAGCAAAGAGAAACTTTCCCCTCTTCAGCAGATTCATGTGGAAACAGTCTTGTAGTATCAAACTCACTTACATCATTCAATCATCAGTATTTTAAGATTTTGCAATAGAAAGACTTAAAAGAGAAAGTCTAACTTAATTGTTTGGTGAATGTACATCTGCTTAAAGGGACATCACTGTGTAAAATTGGTGGAGTGACCCTTTAAGACTCCATGTGGAAGTAAACAGACAGCGAGAGGCAGCAACTGTACAGACATCAGTTGAATGTTTCTTCACTGCAGACTTTATTGCTTATGTCCTGTATTTGCAATACACAAAATCAGATATGTACAAACTGATGACACCGTTCTGAAAAGATGTGATCGAGACCGTCTTGCATAGTGAAGGACTCATCGAAGAGAGGTCCGTACAAACATATTCCACTGTTACACAATCAGACAACCGAGGACATTCAGAAATGTTATCACACGTCCCATTGAACACTGTAGAAGTTGTTGCATATTTTGAAAAAGCACTAGTGTCATAAAACATTTGTCGTTTTTTTCATCGATTGGAAGATAGCACCCATCTCTACTACAAAACCTCCAGCATTAAAACATTTCTGAGTATCTTAAGAAGGGAATAAGCAGATTGATTAGCGATCAATAGAATATGTTTCCAAGAACCTGCACTTCTTCCACAGAAGAGACGTGTCAGTCCATAAAAAATAAGGCATTACCGAGGCAAGAAATATCCAGAAAGAATGAAACGAGAAGTTGAATTGCACTTTTGGCAAACTTAGTGTGTCTTCTGAAGTGTTTTAAAACGTTCCAGTAGCTTATTTATGTTTCATTATAAACACACACATACGAGAATATTCCTGACTTACAGTAATGCCGAGAGCCAAAGAGATGCTCAAACTGCTGCATCAAATGTGATGCTTCATCCAAGAAAAAGGTCTTTTAAATAAAAGACGTGTTTCATATCAAAACTTAAATATCTGTGAAAGTTTTGGTGGATTGTCTCATAAAGGATACGTCATAAAAAAAAGAAAGAAAGAAAAATGAGCAGTTTTTTTGTTTAATGTAAAAGAGTTGGTTTCAGTTTAAGAGGGTAACAACGCAAAAGGAAAAAGTATTTCAAACAGAAAGAAATGAGAAGAAGCTGCCGGTCATTCTTCTCCCACGGGAACAAATGACGGTGTAGCTGGTGTATACAAGACATGAGCAGACATTGAAAAATGCTGCGTTTTTTTATTGTATTAAAAAGGCACAATCTCAGGATGTTTTTGGACAAATATCCGTAGTTTTTTAGACTGTCCTCCTCAGTCGTAAAAACAGAAATCCATTCATTTCTCAGGGCTGTAAATGGCACCACAAGCAGTCTCTCTCCAGATGTAGCACATTATAGGTTCTCTTTCTTCATTGGAGTGTTTTTTTTTCAGTCACATGGTCATTCATAAATTGAGTGTCACATCGGTGGGGAAGGCAGCCCCCCGCCGACGTGTCTCTTGACTTCCTGGCTGATATATTTGGATCAAGCGAAGGCACAGATGTGTTTGGTAAAGAGGCAATTAAGAGTCAATCATGATTTCAAAGGAAACCCTCGACCGCTCCCAAACTGTGGAAACCTCAGAGAGGTGTGGCAGCGAGACGTCCCGACTGCACACACACATCACATGTTCCCTATGAAGTTCTTGTTGGGCTGCTGGGCGTACCACTGCTGCCGCTGCTTGCGAGCCTCCACCTCTGACAGCAACGCCTGCCGGTACGCCTCGTAGGATTTGACGATGTGCTCCAGCTCCTTCATGAAGAGCAGCTTCAGCATGCCCTGATACGTGTCCAAGTCCGCCAGCTGGAACAGCTCCCACTTCAAGATGTGGTCGTACCTGAGGGGAAGATATATGCGGTACTTTAAAAGGTGCTGCATCAGGTGTTGGATGATAACGGTGCTGCTGAGCGCTGCTCTGATGAGTGGGTCCTTGTAGTAATTGAAGGGGTGTCAACAAGTTTATTGAACAAAAAAAGCACTTGGAAGACCTCGTATTTGCCTTCAGGTAGTTTGAATTTTCATTTTCTAGACCATACAGTTAATCTAGAAAGAAAACTGCGGACTAATCGATGACAAGAATGATTGATAGTTGCTGCAGTAATAGTACTCACTTGAGTGGGGCGCGGGCGTACACCTGCAGCCAGTCTGGGATCTCGGCTGTGTGGTACGGGTTAGCCGGCACCAGCACCGGCTGGTTCCTCTCTGCAGGTCGTGGCTGATAGGTGACAGGAGGTGGTAAAGGTGGAGGCTGATCATAGCGAGGCACACTGGAACAGACAGAGGGAATATAGTTTTTATACGGTTTTCATTTCTGTGAAACCAGTTTGGGATAAATACTGTGGTGATAAATACTGCAGCATACCTGGGAGCACAGGGGTGACGATACTGTGCCCTCTTGTTGATGTGATCCACATAGTAGACCCCAAACTCGGCCGACTCCACCTTTTCCCAGCCTGGAGGGAGCCCCTCCCTCTCCAGAGGGTGGCTCCAGTGTGTAGTGTTAGTGTTGTGGTCGATGTAGTACTTCCTGCCTCGGATGGTCCAGTCAACGGTCCAGCCGGCAGGAAGAGGGAGGTCCTCTCCCGTCAGACTGGAGAGGTTCCCGAGGGACTTGGCCTGTATTCGACCTATGCCTGAGGAAAACAAACATTTCTTTTTAGAAACCTAGAGGGAGAGGGAGAGATGTCTGACCAAACATACAGCTGAGCAGCTGCCAGCAAACAGCACCTCCGGGAAAGACTAAATATTTTGGGAGATTTCTTAAAAACAGCATGTGTGGGAAAATGTCATTTAAAGGGGAGGAATGTCCAGCAGCTAAAAGGTCGTTCTGATGTGGCTGCTGAATATAAAGAAATATAAGGGAGGACTGAAATGAATCATGACTTACGCAGGGATGCTTAATGTCTTTGACTGTCTGACTCTCCATCTGTGGCATCTTATTCATTTGATGAATGGTAGGAAATGGGAGTGTTGTTACATTTGGACAGGAAGGCCGAGCACACGGCAGCGTTCAGCGAAAGAGAACAAAACCACTGAACTCCCAAGCAGCCTGTAAGAGCAGCCAGCAGAGTGGCTTCATTCAACAGGTCCTGTGCTTTAACTGCCGAGCAATGTCAGCGAGGAATGTCGAGCCAACAGCTGTGTGGATGAGTTAGACTGAGCGAGAACCATCGTGACTCACGACCAACGAGCCCGGAGGGACTCGGAAAGTGTCGAAAAACACGAGAGAACGAGTGGGGAATGAAGCATCTCAGCAAAATGGCGGCTACAATCTGATAAATTCAGCACGAGAGTGACAGCAACAGAGCTGGAGCTCTTTGCCAGCTGCTGAGTGAAGGGACGGAATGTGCAAGCGCTCCGCAGAAATGCACTCCTCCTCCTCCTCCACCTCATCATCATCATCATCATCATCTTCTCTGCCCTTTTCCTCAGAAAAATGGCAGAGGGCCATACTCACTGCAGACCTAAAGCTCGATGCATCACAGGAATTTCACTGGGAACCGGTCAAGAGTAGACGAGTATGTTTACAACTGGTGATGCAGCGGTTGTATTTCTACTACGACTGTGATCAACTGAGTATGAGTCACCAGCAACACATTTTGACTGCATCAATAAAAAAAATCATTATATATATGGTTCACTTTTATGTTTCCCTGCTTTCAAAAGTTGGGAGTGATTTCTGCTTTTCTCTGCACTTTCCTCACAGCAGAGTACTTTTGAAATGAACACACATAAACACACTCAAAAAGCTTCTAGTAACACGAAGTTAAAGGAAAATAAGCTGCAATAAAAACTGGTGAAACAGCAAAGTGTTTGTGCTGCATAGCTGCAAGTTTTTAACAAAATTGTCATTCTGGCATCT
Organism: Pagrus pagrus; assembly: GCF_965226575.1. Lineage (NCBI taxonomy): Eukaryota > Metazoa > Chordata > Actinopteri > Spariformes > Sparidae > Pagrus > Pagrus pagrus. The sequence continues at coordinate 23,556,236 of NC_140202.1, forward strand.
TAAAAACAAAACTACAAGAAGAAACTTTGTGCTTTGTTTTTTGACTGTCGAGTGCGACTGAACATTTTAATTGGTCACTATGGCGCCTGATATTCAGCAGGTCAGATTGCCGAATATATGAAAACATTTTTAACAACAAATAAAACACAAATACTTCCACAAGACAACACAACACATATAGCCAGTATCCCGGGAAGCCAGGGGAAAACACTAATGTTTAAACACTAACTTTTAATCCATTTTTAAGTGACATTATTGCAAACTCTTGTGCTCTTGTGTGTTTCAACATAAAACAGAAACATTTATCTTCACCTTTCAACCTATATTATGTGCTGGAGAGGTAAAGTGCACCAGTGTAACCAGTGTAGAAAGTTAGTCTGGAGGCCTGAAGACTCAAACAAGATCATTCACGACTGGACTGCTGTAATGCTCTTCTTACTTGGCCTCCACAATAAGACCATTAAACAGCTGCAACTCATTCAAAATGATTCTGCGAGAATAATAACTAACACTAAGAAGAGAGAACACATTGCTCCAACTCTTTCTTGCACTGCCTAAAATATATCACAGATATTTACTGAGCACAAGCAGGGAGGTCTCTCTGTGTATAAGGTGCAACATAAATAAACATGTATTTTTACATTACAAAAACAAAGGAAGAGTCAGCTGACTGTAGCTCGATGACGCCTCCAAAAACATCTCTGCAAGGTAACCGTCCAGAGAGCAGCACCCACTTACAGCATGCACACTAATGATTCATAGAAGCGAGCAGTCTGAGGCTGAGACATTTGACTGCAGGCGGTCTGTAAATTGCTAGTTTGCCGGCAGAAAGATTCAGCAAACAGAGAGGTGAAAAATGCAGAGCTGCTAATGCTTGTTTAACTTCGCTCCAAACAAGGCTCCATGATGTGCGATAGGCGGGCCTGACATAATACCAAACTATATACATGACAGGTCAGCCACAAAGTAAAAGGTTCCCTATTGTTTGGAGTAGGTTGGAAAATTCCTGCAACCCCCTAAACATCCAATCTCAAGGAAATTACACGCTTACACCAAACTCATGTTTACAATGTGGAGAAGTGAGATAAAAATATTTAATGAAAACTTAAAAAACTGAAATAAAAAATGTTCTTTCAAGCTGCTCAGTGTCAGACTTGCATTCCTTTCAAAGTGGCCCATGTATGGCCCAAAACCCATCCATCATACTTCCCCGTCATTTCAAAGCAGCAATCATTTACTCCTCAAAATTCTCCCTAAAAGACAAACCTGAAAAATCTCGCTGGTGTGACTTCACTCATCCGTAAACACGACTGCTTCACTTTCATAACTCAGAATTTGCAGACAGAAAGCAATAAAAAGACAGTTTTAGTCCCTTAAGAGTCTATGACTGCCTGCCATGTACTTTCCAAAACCATGTGTGCAATTCAAGAAAGCATTTCCTGATCTTTGTCACATTTTGAACTCTCTCTCTCTCTTCCAACTTCTTGTCACAGCCCGTTGTTTGCTTTCCTGTGAAGGAGAAAATATCTAAACCAGTACGGGAGTGGCAAAACACTTTTCATGATTACCTGAAGGGGGTCTGCTTGGAGCTGGTGGTGTGTGTTGTCGTGGAAGTCTTTGGAAGTTGTGTTCATTGTGCTCATAGTATCTAAAGTCCTCAGGAAAGCGGTCCGGGACCCTCCTGGTCTGTCGCTGCTGGTGCTGTTGGTGCTGCTGGTTGTCATAGTAAGGTTCAGAGGGGTAGTAATATCGGGCAGCGTCTCCGTTCTCAGACATGGGGCTCACGTCTGTGAGGAAGGACTGTGAGGAGCCTCCGTACTCGTGGGGCAGGTCTCCCAGGCTGCGAGGCAGGTACGGAGGTGCTGACATGCGGTGGCTCTCTCTGCGGGCCACCTCGTGAGGGGGGCGCTGCACGGGGGCACGGAGGAAACTCTTGTTGCGGGACACCACGGGCTCCCGGTTGGGTGCCACAGGGTAGGCAGAGGGCCCCATGTCGGGCAGAGGGACCTCTGTGCGTCTGGGAATAGTGGGGCCATGACGGATGAATGACGGCATAAGATCTGCAACCAGGTAAACAAGGCAACTGTTAATATCCAGTGTAAGCAGATTATACATATATTTTACATGCATACTGTACACTAGGGGATGACTGACCAGTATAGTGAACTGTTTCTGTGCACTGATGTAATTTGAGAAAATAAAGGTCATTGTAAAACTCTGTTACGCACTTATTGCCACAAGTTTCAGCCGTTTATAAGGTAAAGAAGTTATATTTAGCTCCGCCATGAGCAATCTGAAAACCCTACATTCATTTTAATGCATCATAACAGCACAATAATATACATTATTACACTGACAGGTGCCATTTTGTCTGCATAATTAGTACTTTTATGGTCATTTTGATGATAATGCTTGTAGGTGCTTGTGAATGCAGGACCTTTATTTGCAATGTGGTATTTTGCAGCAAAGTTAAGCAACTTTAAGTAAAAGTTTTAACACTTCTTTGACTAATACTAATTAGTACAAAGAAGTAGGCCACTAACGATATAACACAAGTTACGTGCCAATCTATTTAACATCAGAGGACAGTTCAACAGGTCAGGAACAGATGACAACACTCAGTGAGCTTCTATCAATGGACAAACTGAAGCTAACTAGCAACAAATCTGACTTTTCAGTACACCTCTCCACTGAATGGAGTCAGAAAATAAAACAATAATGTCCCTTAAAAGTTCCTTCATTGGGTAGTTTTGTTTACTTTCTGTTAGTCTGAGTAGTCACCGTTATCTCACAGCTTTTCCAGCTGATGTTAACGTAGCAGGATGAGCATTCAGCTAGCTAGCACTTGAACTATCAAGTTAGCAACTTGTTCAGTTACGCTGTACAGAAAATCTATAAAAAACAGTTGGTTACAAGTTTATGAGCCGCATTAATGGGACATTACATCCCCACACACTCACTCCAGCCTGTTTGTTTTCATTAGCTTGCCACTTGTGGGTGCTTAAGTTAACTTTCGCTAGCAGGCTAACTATGCTAACTCGAGCTAGCTGGCTGGCTGGCTCGGCTAACAGCTTGTTGCGCTTACTTCTCAGGAGCGGCGACGTTTCCTTCTTCACATATTTCCCGTGTACCTCGGCTGGTTTCGACGCTTCGTTTTTACTTTTCTTTCGTGAGAGCATAACTCAAGGCTCGGACGCATCAACAACACGTCGCTGTAATGTCATGGCACAATCCTGCGAGCCCGCGACCGTCCCGTTCAGTCTGCACAGCGCGGAAAGTAAACATTTTAAGCTGTAGATTAGCTAGCAGCAAGTTAGCCAGCTAACCCGAGCCGCTGGATGAGGCTGTGCTGCTGCAGTGGTCCAGTCCGCTCTGACTCTGAGCAGCGCCGCCGCTCCTCGCTGGGAATGTTCCTGTACAGTCCTGCCCATCCGAACCTCAGCGAGGCAGACACCGAGACAACAACTGGGCTCAGGTCGCTCATCTGTGTGACTCACACCTCAGAGAGTGAAGCGACAGACAGGGAGCCTGCGGGAGTCTGTGCGGAGGCCAGAGTCTGACAGTGAGAGGAAGAGTGTGACTTAATAAAAAAGTTAAAATTATAATTATGAGATAAAAAGTCAAAATATGAGACACATTTGATCTGACATCACTTTTTATCTCATAATTATATATTTTTTATCTCAAAATTAAGACATTTATTTCACAATGATCACCTTTTATCTCAAAATTATCACTTTTTATCTCATTATTATGACTTTGTATCTCATAATTATCACCTTTTATCTCACAATTGTCACTTTTTATCTCATTATAATGACTTTGTATCTCACAATTATGACTTTTTATCTCATAATTATATATTTTTTATCTCAAAATTAAGACATTTATTTCACAATGATCACCTTTTATCTCAAAATTATCACTTTTTATCTCATTATAATGACTTTGTATCTCATCATTATATATTTATCTCAAAATTAAGACATTTATTTCACAATTATGACTTTCATCTCATACTTATGACTTTTTATCTCATTATTATGACTTTGTATCTCATAATTATCACCTTTTATCTCACAATTGTCACTTTTTATCTCATTATAATGACTTTGTATCTCACAATTGACTTTTTATCTCATAATTATATATTTTTTATCTCAAAATTAAGACATTTATTTCACAATTATCACTTTCATCTTATACTTTTGACTTTTTATCTCATTATTGTGACTTTGTATCTCAAAATTAAGACTTTTATCCCATAATTATATTTTTTATCTCAAAATTAAGACATTTCACAATTATCACTTTTTAATCTCAAAGTTATCTCAAAATTAAGACATTTATTTCACATTATTATCACCTTTTATCTCACAATTATCACTTTTTATCTCATAATTAAGAATGAAAATATAAAGTGGGAATTCTGATAATCATCAGTAACATGGATATGAGGACTAAGTGGGTAAAAAGTATTAGAGCGAGTAGAATAGTCAGCTAAGTTCAGATAATTACAACACTTATGTCATATGATATAATGATATCCAAAATCTATGACATTATCCTGTATAGTCTCATATCATGATAATGATATAATACCAATATACTGCCCAGCCCTATTAGAGACTGATAAACACATGAATCAGGTGAGAAATCAAACCAAACACAGTCCATGTATTTTATTTATACATGTTACACAAAATATTACCCTGTTTTACAACTTTAGTGCTTATGTGGCAGCATTTACAAAGACAACATCCTTCATTTGAGTCAAAAACATTCATAATGGCACATAAAACTTTACATATTGCAACATTCAGTAGCTGTTTTCATCTATCTGGTGCATTTAAATCGAGAGCATTGCCTCTTGATTGTGACTCCAGGTAAAGTTTCACGAGAGCAAACACCTTGAAAAGGTCACCAGATTATTTGACTTGTGTGCTCACATGATGTGACTACAGACAGGTTTGTTGTTTCTTTACATAAAGTCTAAAGCAGGCGAGGAGAGACGGATCAGCACATTAATCTCTCTGACAACACGGACACAAGAACACTTATATAAATAGTGCACTTCAGTATCGCTTACATAGTGTCGTGGTAAAAATATGTAGTTAGTTACTTGTTACAGCCACTTCTTTGAAAAACATTTACACATTATAAATTACTGTAAAATAAAAGGCTTTCTTTACAGTTTAACCTCACATTTGGTTCTTCATAGGTCCAACATGATAAAAGCTACTTAATATAAAATAAAATAAAATAAAAATACTTCATATTTAACAGTAAAATTAGGCTTTAACAGGATTTAACCTGCGTGGGATAAAGGCCTTTTTCTTGTGCATTTGGCTGTTTTTTAAAGACTTCTCAGTGAATAAACTGCACTTCACGGCCGCCTTCGGATAATAAGTTATGAGCACGTGTAGTGGTAGGGCAGCGAGGAGAGGGGCGAGGGGTTCAGGTCACGCACGATCTTGTTCAGGCTGGAGATCTTCTCCTCCAGCAGGTAGTTCTTCTTCTCTGTGATTTTCTGCCGCTGCTCGGTGATCTCCAGAGCCTTCAGCAGCTGGGCGTTCTCCACGTACAGGTCTTTGATCAGCACGTCCGCTTTGCCGTTCTTGTGCAGCTAGAAAAAGTCAGAGGGAGTAGATGATAAAGGCACCTCTCCATCTAGGAGGCTGAAACTTGCGATGGAGGTCAAGTGTTTGTGAGGTTGTGCACATGTTGAATGCGTGAACGTGTACCTGTTCCTTCAGCTGAGCGACTTTCTCTCTGAGCAGCAGCTTGACGTTGTGCAGCGACAGCTCAATCTCCCTCATACGCTCCTCCATGTTCTTCATCTTCCTCTCCCTCTCGTCCTGGTGAGAAGACAGTGAGCGAGATCAACAAAATGCTGCAGATGCAACAGAACGATAACGAAACTAGAATTTTGTTCCCTTTGAGCTGCCGTAGACTGACGAGCGACAGAAATGAAGCGACTCAGAGACGACATGTTCACGAGCTAGATGCTTTATTTTATCTTGATTTCAGCATTAAATGATTTATTTTAAAGGAGACAACAACAACTAAAAAAAACCAAATAAATAAAATATAAATAAGTATAAAATTATTCCCGATACTTCTACAAAAAATAATTTAATGCATAAATAAAATGAACTCTAACACGATTCTATTAAAATAAATAAAATAAAGAAACATCATCAGACATTTGGGTTTATACATGGTGCAAAAAAGTAAAGACTCACTAAATAAACACAGGTGACACTAACAGGGATAATAATCAATACTAGATAAACATTCAGCGTTAACAGTCGTGTGAACAGTCCGTGTTTAGAAGAAAGAACAGAACCTGAAAAGATGCGACTCGCTTTGGTTGTGTAGCAGCAGAAAACACAGAAACACACACAGTCCCAGAAACACAAACACAACATAAACAGCTCGAAAACATTCAACTATGTGTAGTGTTAGATAAGAAATACAGACATAAAACAACAAAGATTAACAGTGAAAACGTCATGAAGAAATCTCTCTAAACCCTGACTGGACACACAGTAACATCACCTGACGACTGCAGGTGTGAATTTTTGCTTGATTGTTAGAAAAGGCTCAGGAGGCTGTCAGGCACTGACCTCGCCTCAACTTAACACTCCTCGATGGTCGTAAGGCAAGCTGTTGCACGAGATTTTAGCCTCTGAGGGATGAACATACCCTGTTTCAGACAATTATCAGCGCTACAAGTGCAGAAACATTCCCCCCCAAAAATACACCCTGTATTTAAAAACTATAAAAATTCTTACAAAAGTCTGTCAAGAAACAACATTGTAGTGTGCTTGGAGGTATTAAATTTGACATGGCATGTTTGACTTTAAATTTTAAAGTATTCAATTAAAATCCCATTGGGAAAAAACCTCAGGAGCCTTTTTTTTCTGTGTTTTCCTGCCACCTAGCAGCAGGAAAATACAACTACACATTCATGCCTTTTGAATCAGGCACCACATTTTGTTCACAGTCTCCTATAAGGATGCAGAAAAGGACGGCATCGTGTGCCACAGTCAGTCAGATTTTCGGGCTCCAAAAGCGTAGCAGAGGAAGAGCAGTCGTGGAGGAGGAGGAAAAAAAGAAGAAGAGGCTAGAGTGAAGAGCAGGGAAAGACGCTGGCGTTACAGTCCACCGATCCGCCGGTAGCTGTCTGCGTGAGCCGCCCGCTGCTCCGGCATCGGTCCCTGGAGAGAAAAGGCAGGAACACTTCACCACGGCTCTACCGGTCCGCTAATCCTACAAACCTACACACGCCTGCTCAGCTGACAGGCCTTCACACATAGAGCTGGGTACCGCCGCGAGCTTTTCCGATTCAATTCAATATCCGATTTGATTCGATTAGGGATACTTCGGTTACAGCACCAAGATTTCTGAGTTTACAAGGTGCACTTAAACGCACCATGAAGTCCTTGTCGCTGTGCTGTGTGTGAAACTACGACAGACAGACAACAGAAGACATATCAAAAGTTTGATCTCTGGATATTATGAATCAATATCAGATGATTCAAATTAAGATTGATTTGAATCGGAAAATAGATTTTTTTTAAAACCCAGCTCTATTCACACAGGTTTTACTGGCTGCTACATACACAAAACTCATCCAATACTTTATGAATAAATAAGAAATAACCATGTGAATAAACACAGATGCTACATTCATCCATAATCTAGTGATAACAAGTATTGTCATGCCGCAGATGTAAGTGACACAACAAGAAGGTCAGATGCTATTAAAGCACGCCGACAGTGGGATGACTCCATTTACAGATAAACTATGTTTATCTAGTCGGGGAGAGATGGAGGTTTGTGCCGCAGGACTCTAACACAAGGTGACAAATGGAAAAACACAGCCACCAGGACCACACCCAGATGATGTCAGCACTGCAACTACCTCCAGTCCCAAGATGGAAAATTAAATAATGACGGTGAGTTCAGAAAACACGAGGAAGAAACACACAGGCACCACAGACTGAACACCAAACCCAGAAAGTAAACACAACACACACGACATGAGGAGATGGGATGGATCTACGACGAGCACCGAAACAAGGAGCACCGCACACCCAGCATTCACATAACATGCAACATAAAAGGTCATGAGAAATAAAATGACACTCAGCTCAGGTGTTCGAGAAACCAAGTTGTTGTTAATGTTTTCTTTGAATTTCCGGCCACAAAGCAATTTGAAGAATGTAAATAAATATATTTTCAGCACCTGAATTGAGTGATTTATTTGAGTGAGCACAAAACCAAAGTGACAGTGAAAGAAACACAATGGGTACGACTCCCATTACATCCCAGAACATTCCCGACATGAGATGTAGGTCGTGACTCCCTCCTTATAGTCATTAATTATGAAGTCATGGTAACTGTGACGATACAGTGAGAGACGAGTGTAACACCAAACTGTGCAGCGATGCAACGGCGCTATGGTTCAGGATGTTTCACTCTGTGTTGAATTTCAAAGCAGGCTTAATGTTTATCCTGTAAATTAAGTGTGTGTTTGCCCGGGAAGGATCAGGTTGGACCGTACCTGCATGTTGCCCTGATCGTCACCACGGTGCTGTCCCCTGGGCATCCTGTGAGGCGATGGAGGCAGAAGTTCGACCAGCTGAGCCTGAAATGACTGGACAAAGAAGAGAAAGAGTAAGAGAAGACAGTAACGCTATACTTTAATTAACAGCAATCTAATCCTCCATTACCCCCTCATACACATAAACATGTGTACTGTAACAGATCATCCCTAAAACACTAATTATTTTAATTATTATGACGATTTCATCCCTGTTTTGTCAAGTTCTGCACATCACCCTGTTTGTTTTTTCTTATCTTTAGCTGTATTCATACTAGACCAGAATAACCTGGGGCCTTCTTCTGATTAATAAAAAAGCTGTCAAAATGTGTGCTGTGAGATCGCCCACTGTATACTGACGTTTAAAACGCGTGATGACACACAAGGTTAGGAGCAACAAAGGTCGTCACATTCAACCACAGCGACAAAGCATCTGTTACTGGATCTGAATGAGCCGCAAATGTGTGTTTGTTCTTCGAACACGTGCAGAAAGTGGGCAAAACAGCTCTTAACTATATTATTAATGTGGCCGCTGAAGAACAGACGCTTTGCTTCTGAGACGTTGATGTTACACGGAGGCCTTGACATCATATCATAAGAATAACGTCAGTAAATACGAGTAAAGTACAGACTTCACTTATTCTTTGCTAATGTGCCAAACAAAACACTGATGTAAGGGGGTCATTTCTTAATCTGTGTATTTCGCAAAGTGTCAGTATCGCTTTGTTTTTACGACATTGAAATAAAAAAAAAAACATCTAATCATGAAAACCACTCCACTAAGCAAAAAGGTCGGCGCCGTGACCTACATCTAGCAGCTGTGTGGACAGTCGGGCCATTTGGGTTTTGAGCGCCTCGTTCTCTAGTTGAAGCTTCTCCACCTCCGAGTGTCCTTGTCCTGCTTCACGGCCCTGAAACACGCAGAACAAATGCAATAAGAATTTGAGCAGACGCCACATAATCAGAATACTTGATAAAAGCTTATCTGGACAGATTTATGCAGTTCGTACCCTGGTGAGTTCTGTCTTTGCCTCGAGCTCCTGCTTCAGGGAGGCGTTCTCCTGCTCCAAGGCCTTCACCAGGGAGGCCTGACTCTGCTGTTTGTGCTGCTTCAGGGACAGGACGGTAGCATCGAGCTGACGGACCTGCAAGACATAAAATAAAGGGCTTATAGATTAGCGACAGAGAGAGGAAGTTTGCAGACTTCATTAGTTTGCCGTCGTCCTCGGCTCACCTTTTCTCTGGACTGCACCAGGTCGTCTTTGACGTTGTGCACTTCTGCCTGAAGCCGCTCGTTCTCCTGCCTCAGCAGCTGGTGATCCTGCTCCATCAGCCGAGACATCTCGTCTCTGTAACGCTTCTTGGTCTTACTCTGGAGACCGCTCGAGTGCAGGGCCCTCTCCAAGACATGGTTCTGTGATGAACGAAGGCACACGTCAAGGTCTGCTGAACACATTGTGCAACACTGTGCTGCCTTGTCACCTCATTTCTGCCTCTTTCAACATCACTTGCAAAAAAACCAAAGAACTTTTCAATTGTAAAACATCAGAAAATCTTACTTTATCATTGACATTTTGCAGCTGTTTGTGTAGCACTGCGACGTCATGTTTGAGGGAGTCCCTCTCCTGCTGCAGAACACGGAGGTCCGACTTGAGACGGACGCTTTGATGGTTCACAGCCTGGAGAGTTTCTTCAGCCGTCTTCACCTGGAGAGGAGAAAGGAACGCGTTTGGTCCTGAGTGACACTGTTTTTTCAAGGTTCAACTTGTTCCAGGACTATGCAAGTCAAAAATGTGTGCAACTGTGTATGATCTGTGTTTTAGAGCAGACTCTCACCCTCTCTTCAGCTTCATCTAGCTGGTTGCGGAGGCCCAGAGTCTCCTTATCCGCACACTCCCGCTCCTCCATCACGTGGCTGAGCTGACTCTCCATCGAGTCGAAGCCGGCAGCCTGAAAACCAGAAGATGACCACAGTTATAATGAGACATTTCTACACACAGACCTTCACTGCCAAAGCTAGAGCACCACAAGTTATCTCAGCAGATCGAAGGGGCTTTCAGGCCGGAAAGTGTTTCTTTTTAGTCATGTCATGGTGTTAGTTAGGTGGTGGTAATGCTTTCTATGTTTTTGGTCGTGCCATGCTTTGATAGTGTTAATGTGAGGTCAATCAAAGTGTCCGTGGCCTGATGCTCACCTTCTCTCTGAGGCCAGAGAGCTGCTGTGACAGCTGGGTATTCCTGTCCTCCAGCTGTGCCGTGTCCTCCAGAGCTTTGGTCAGCTCTGCCTCCAGAGCAGAGACACAAGCTGCCAGCTAACACAAAACAACCACGGATTAACTACTCGCTACAACTAACTCGACACCAGGACGACCATCACCAATCCGCCTGTCGTCAAAACACCGCTTACCTCGTTTTTCTCGTCAGCGAGGAAGTTCTCCCTCCTGTCGTTTTCCTCTATCAGCTCTGCCAGCTGCTGTCGTAGATTCTCCATGACAGCGATGTTTTGGGCGTCTTTCTCCGACAGCATCCCGTTCTCGTCCTCCAGCTGCTGGCTCTGCAGAAGCAGCTCGGAAATCTGCAGAGGAGGAGATGAAGTGACATGTCATTAACTGCGTCTGAACATTTGATTGTATGAAGACATTTTTGCCGCGCTCACAGGACGAATCCTTATAACTTTGGTGATCACATGACTTTTCCTGTAGTTACACCATGAGGTTGATGGTTCTGACAGACATCACGATGCTAGCATGGCTGATGTGAGCTTGTTAACATGTTGTTACTGCTGTTTGCATTTAGCTCAAGTACAGCCTCACAGACTGATGTTTTCATAAGTCACTACAGTACCTGTTTCTTGAAAGTCTCCGCTTCCCTCTGAGCTGCGATATTCCCCTTCTTTAAGTGCACCAATTTTTGCCTAAAATCAAAAATTTGAAGAAAATGTTACATGACAATAACAACACACAGAGGTAACTGTTGGCTAATTTAACGTCTTGTCTCTTACATCAACTCTTCCTGTGTCTCCTCCTCCTTCAACGCTGCAAGCTTCTGCCTCAGGACGACGTTTTCTTCAGCGAGACGACTGGCCTCAGATCTGTAAACAGACAAAACCTCATTAGAAAAAAGAAAACTAGATATAATTCAGTGGCATGATGTACAAATCACACAACAGAATAGGTAAGACAGTCACTTGCATCTATGATTTCAACACACCGAACTCCCACTGGTGATCTACAGGGATCGAAAGCGGCACAAGTGTTCAAGATCTGTTGCGTCGCACGAAAGGGTTGAGGAGCCTAATCACAGGTGGGACACACAGCTCTACGTTGTGACTGGAAACAACAGGAGGAGCGCTCGTATGACTCACAACACCACAGGGACGGGAGAAGAAGCCACAGGAGACACGGAGGGACTGGTTCCTAGTTTTTTCTCTCCACGTTACCTATGAGCCTGCGTCGTTTCATTTAGTGTCTGCGACTTGTCCTGCAGCTCTGTGATGGCCCGGCGAAGGCTGGTGTTCCCCTTCTCAAACTCGTCACAGCGGTCCCCCAGATGGGTCGCCGCTTGAACTTTAACCTCCAGCTGACCGGTCAGATCCAGAAGAGGCTCTTCTGCGGCGCTCTGCTGCCTCTCCATTTCACTGAACAACTCGGAGAGCTTACTGTTCTCTCCTCGCATCCTGCTGATGTCATCCGCCAGCGAAATCTTGGAATGATCTTGGAAATCGAGAAAGATGTTCATCTTTCCCTCGAGGCTCCAAACTCTCCTTTCAAGTTCACCGTTTTGGTCTTTCAGTTTGGCATTTTCACACATGCAATCTTCATATCTAATCTGAAGCTCCGTCGTCTTTAAGGCCTTCATCTGCAGCTCTTTGACGTGCTCCATCAGAAGAAGCATGTTAACTTTGAGGCTGTAGTTCTCCTCTAATATCTGATGGCCGGTTTTGATCTTTTCACTGTTATGAGCCAGAAGATTCTCTAATATTTCCGTCTTCTGTTGAAGCAGAGAGATCTTCTCATGCAGGAGGATGTTCTCCTCCGTTGCGGTGTTATACAAAGCCTGTAGCTTCAGGAGAGAATATTCCCTGTCCTCCCAATCGTCATCCGGAGTTTCCAGATAATCATCCTTTATGTCGGCGGTTAAACGTTCGCAGTCTGAGTCGGACACAAGTTCATCCTCTTGTTCACAGCCGTGAGAGTTTTCTGCTAAACAAGTAACCTCAGCATCCACTAGAGACAGCTCATCGGGGTCAGCCATCTCCTCCAGCACTGAGGGATCAACCACAGTCTCATGACACGGCTCATCTTCACGGTAACGGCCTTCATTGTCCGCAGCTTGAGGTTTGTTTTCCTCCTCACATGATGCGAGAGCTGCTTCTTTCTCACCAACTTCAACGGCATCTTCACCTTCGAACGCCTCGAGGGACGAGGCGGCATCACATGGCATCTCTGGGGAAACGGTTTGGATTTTGGATACAATATTTGAATTATTTTCATCTGGGTCACCACGTCTAATATCTGCAGAACAACAGCCGACGTGTGGGTCTCCTTCAACTGCCTCATCACTCTCAGTCACACATTTTTGTTCACCGTGTTCGTCGGAGCCTCCATCCACAGCATCAGGGTCCTCCGTTATCATCTCTACATCCACATCTTGAACAAGGATAACATCGTCATTGAGACAGATTTCAGGGGGTACAACACACAACTCCTCCTCAGCCTTCACTGCAGAAGACAAAACCCGACTCAACTCCATCTCCAGCTCTTTAATTCTGATCTTCAGCATATCTCTCTCTTCTATGAACTCTTCTCTCTCATTCTCTGGATTATCTTTAAACTTCTCCTCAAGAGTGGAAACATTTTCCTGTAGCTCCTTCCTCTCCAGCTCAAAGTCCACCGCCGCCTGTTTAAGCAGCATCTCCAGCTCCTCGATCTTCATCTTCAAATCGTCGCACTCGGTCAGCAGCTCAATCCTCTCGCTGATCTGCTTCTCAGAAATGGACAGCAGCTCGTTGTTTTTCGCCTCGAGCTCTGACTGGCTGCTCAGAAGCTCTTCCCTCTCCTGTTTGAAATCCTCCACGGTTTGATTCAGCAGGAGCTCCACCTCGAGCGCCTTCTTCTCAGACTGAGCGAGAAGCTCATCTCGGGTTTCCAGGCTCTCCTGAAGCCGGCTATGGAGGTCATTCAGCTGCCTACTCAGCTCGATCTCTTTAGTCTGAGCCCTGCTGATCAATTCGTCTAATTCATTTTGCAGTTGCTGGTTTTTCCTCACAAGTTCTTCCACTTCCTCTTTGTGAAGACTTTCTAACTCGTGCTGTTCTGTCTTCCGCTGCTGATCCATACTCTCTCTTTCTCGCTCCATACCCTCCTCCATCTTTCTTCTCTGCTCCTCAGCGTTCTCGAGGGCCTCCTGTAGCCGAGCCTCCCAGAGGAGCTTCTGCTCGACGTGGCTTTCAGAAAGGGCCTTCAGCTCGCTTTGGTAGTGCTGTTCAAGTTTCAAAACGTCGGCCTGAAAACGCTTCGCAACAGACTCTTGATCACCTGAGAAACGATCTTCCACCTCCTTGATTCTCTGGGAGAAGCTGACCTCGATGTTGCTCCTGTACATGGTTATGTAACGTTACGGCAACAGTTTTGAATAGCACAGCAAACATTATTATAGATTAGATTATTTAAAAAGGGTTAATTTGATATTTTGGGGAGTATACTCATTTGATTTCTCCCTGGGAGTTGAGGTGAGAAGATTGATACCACTCTCACATCCATCTGCTCATAGAAAATAGATCAAAATGCCTGTGAGATTGTTTAAATACGGGGATAACAGCACACACTGTCAGACAGTGTCGCACTTGTTTTTTAGCATTTAGCTCAAAAGCTTCAGTCCTTTACCTCCAGACTCAGCCAGGCTAGCCGTTTCTCCCCCCTGTCCCATCTATGTGCTAAGCAAAGCTAAAAAGCTCCTCGCTGTGGCTTCATATTCAAAGAACGCACATAATAGTATCAATCTTCTCATCTTATTCTTGTCAAGACAACAAAAAAATGCATTTCCCAAAATATCAAAGAACTATTCCTGTTTAAGAGAAAAGCAAATATCTCAAGTGTCTCACCTCTCCTGCGTGATGTCCTCCCGTAGTTTGTCCAGCATGCTGCTGAGAGCGTCCCTCTCTTCGGTGTGTTTGACGGTCAGCAGCTTCATCGCCTCCTGGTGGCTCTCCTCCAGCCGAGCCCTCTCCTCTGCCAGTAATAACTCCAGCCTCTTCTCCTCCTCCTCTCTCTCCGTCTCAAACTTCTCTCTCTCCTCGCCCAGCCTCTCCTGGAGCATCCCCTCGTAATCCTCCTCCAGCTGCAGTCTCTCCTTCTCCCACTCCTCCTTCAGCCTTTGCTGCCTCTGCTCAAACTGCTCCTGTAACTGCGACCGTTCTTGCAGCACTCTCTCCAGCACAGCCTCCTCCTGACGCTCCTGAAGCTGAGCTCGTTCGCTCTCCCACTGCTCCCGAAGCTTGCTCTCCTTCTCTTCTTGTTCCCTGACAAGTCTCAACATCTCCTCCTCCAGCAGCACCTGCAGAGACTCATTATTCTGCTCATCCAGCTGAGCCCTCTCTTTCTGCCACTGCTCTGTCAGCCTCTGTACGATCTCATCACGCTCTTCCTCAAACCTCACCTTTGCCTCTTCTAGTCTGGCCTTCAGCTCATCCTCATGGCTTTGCTGCAGCTGTTCCTTCTCCCTCTCACCGTCATCTAACAATCTCTTCTCCATCTCTGCCGTTTCTTCCTGCAGTTTCTTCCTCTCCTCTTCCAGAACGTTTACACGCTCCTCTTCCAGTTTCTTAATCTCAGTGGCGTGTCGTTTCCTCAGCTCCTCCGTCTCACTGGCAAGGTTTTCATCCCTCTCTGCCTGCTGGGCTTCGAGGGTCTTCAGCTGCTCCTCCAGGTCCGCGGTGTAGATGTGGGACTGCAGCAGCTGTTGTCTGAGAGCTCCCACTTCCTCCTCCTGCAGATCCTCCAGCTCTTCCCTCTCCTCGGCCTGCGTCTGCTCCAGACTAGTCCGCTCCAGCTCCGCCTGCTCGAGCTGGCTCTGGAGGGCCTGCGCCTGGCTCTGAACGCTGGCCATCTCCTCCCTCAAAGCCTGGACTTCTCGCTGGTACTTGAGGGCTATAGCAGCCTTCTGGTCGTCATGGGTCGCCCTCTGCTTTTCTACCATCTTGTCAAATTCGGTGATCTGTGGTGAGAAGTAAAGAAACAACATTTTGAATTGGGGACAGTTTGGATAAACTTTGGGACTTCTTCTCAGGGATGGCTCCACAGCGACGGGGAAAAAGTAAGCTCTCACCTTGCTTTCAAGCTGATTTCGCAATTCCTCCATCTCCTGCAGGTGCTGCTCCTTCAGCTGCTCCAACATCATCTCCGCTTCGAGGCTCATGCTGAACGGCTGAACCTCCTCTGAACCAATACCTGCAAAAAGTCACAAGTGGGTGAAGCTGAGGACATTTGACAGCGTTTCTATGTACAGGTTGTTGTCTTGAACAGAAGCACTTAGTGCTCAGTAATGAGCTCTCCAGGGACTGTATGTGTTGCAGGTCTTCATTAGGCCTACCTGGATCGGACTCCATGCCCGGGCTTTTGCTCTCCAGCTCTTCAGAGAGAGGTTTGTTGCAGGACGGATGAACTCGTCCGAGACTGTGAAACTCCTGCAGCTCCGACTGCAGCTCGTCGATACGATCCTGCAGCTCCTATCAAATGAAAAGCAGCGTTAGTTAAACATGTGCGTCACGAATACAAATAATTAATTCTTTTGGGGATTCATATGCAATTACCCTGTACTGAGCTTCATAGCCGCTGCGTAGCTGTTTGATTCGTTCCTCTTGGAGGAAGAAGTCTGCGCTGCCGGGGTCCAGGTCTCCAAACTGAAGACAATAAGATCATTTGCGAGTTAGTGTCCTGCTGCACAGAAAGAATAAAATAAATCGGACACATACAAAAAGTCCATAAAATGTCTCTCTACCTTTTCTTTCGTAATGTTGTCCACAACTGTCTGGAGTTTTGTAATTTGGTTTTGTGCCTCTATCAGTTTTTCAGCGTTGTCCAGCAACTCCATTTCCAGACGTCTGTTTTCCTAAAAATAAAGACAGCGACAACAAAGGTACATTTGTTTCTTTCAAATAAGACCACGATAATGCAAAGAGACAAACATTACAACCGTCATCGAGTCATATCAGCACAAAGCTTTCTGGTACCTTCACAGAGATGGAGAGGTGATCTCGGAGAAAAGATTCATCCTCCCTGATCTTCTGGACCTCCGCTTCCAGCTCCTCTCGCTGCAGGCCGGCCTGCTGCTGGAGCTGGTCCATCTCCTTCATCAGCTCTGATCGCATCGCTGCTAGCTTCTCTTTGTGGTCCTGTTCAAGCTTCCTGTAGACATTCAGAGAAAACTATAATACCGAGCGTACCAGATATGTTCTGTACACCTCAGTGGGTGGAGGCATGTTACAGCTAAAATACAGCCGCTGACGTAATCTGATGGTATAAATTACCTGAGATTGAGGTTATTCGTGTGCTCAATCGCAGAGTGATGCTCATCCACCTCAGTGGCGAGCTGAGCTTTAAGTTTCTCAGCTTTGTCCAGGTCCGATCGGATTTTCTCTTTCTCCCTGAGTTCCCTGTCGACTCGCTCTCTGCCAGGAGGAAAAAACAACAAAGATTTACTCATGAACAGAAACAAACCAACCATAATCCTGCAGGTTTTATCTCAGAATAACAGGTTCAGAACGATGCTAAATATAGTTAATCCAATATAAACAGTGTTTAGCTTCGAATGATGAGTCATACTCACAGGAGATATCTAATCTCAGCCTTGAAGCTTGCCAGTGCCGCCTGGTGAATCCCATTCTTAGTAACGAGCAGCTCATTTTCGAGCGCCATGGTGAGATCACCAAGACTCAGTTTTCCATCGAGGTCGAAATTCAAAGCCTGCAAAAGAAAAGAAAAGAAATCACTTACAGTGTATAAAACATAAAATACTGTTAATAACTGAGACTAATGTCCACAGTCATATCTGGAAGAATAAGTAGAGTGCGGCACCTGCAGGATCTCAGTGCTGTTTTCGATCCCCTCCTCCAGCCAGGCGTCCAGAATGTGTTCGACTGGAGTGAAACCGGTTCCGTCATCCAGGGTGGAGAAGAGACGCATCCCAATGGTGCTCGTTAGGGCAGACGGAGTGGCGATCCTACGACCTCCCTCATCGAAGGGCTGCACGGAGAGAAAAAACGTTGCATGTAGAGGAATCTCTAGTAAAGCCATGTCTTCTCTCAGTTGTAATTTGTTTAAAGGATTCAAATTGTAGATCTTTGACAATGCAGAAAACTATTCTGAAGCTATAACAAACAAATCATTTATTGAAGGACATGAATTGTGACCGTACCTGGGTGGAGTGGTGTCGTTTGAGCTGTCTGTAGGGGGTGGAGGCGGACGGCGTCGGGGGTTTGTTCTGGTTCACAACCCTGGAAACAAACTCCTGGACGTTCATCACTCCGTCGCCGGTCAGACTCTGGAGCACGTCCATGTTCACCTGAAAAATAAATGTGGATATTTTTGTAGTTGGAGAGAGCAGGCATGTTCTTTCTTTTAATGAATCATTTATGCAAAAAAGTAAAATAAACAAGGCCTCTGTTCATTTTGATCCTCACCTCCAGGCCCAGGTGTTCACAGAGGGCGAGCAGTTCAGTGTGACCGGCACATCCGCCCCACGGTATCGCCAGCTCGCCGCAGGCTTCGCGCAGTCTCTCCTCTAAACAGGCCGACAGGGAAGCGATGGATCCCCGAGGCGTGCTCGGCTCATCGGGGTTCCAGAGATGCATCTGACCTACACAGGAAGTAAAACTCTGATCAGGTTGTAACAAACACTCATACAGTCAATTTTCCAAAAAGTACAATGACGTAACGTACCTTCTGCTTCATATTCCTCTGTGTTTGCTTCGTGAGCGTTCCAGCGCTGTTAGAGACAAAAACACAGAGGTTAAATAACTGGTAGTTTTGTTTTTAAATGGTGCACATGAGGAAAATAACATTATTAATATGTTGGGAAAAGACAAAAGGTAAATAAAGTGTGTCATGCCCAGACACACTTGTCCTGATTATTACCCCCATTCCTGATTTGCTATTCGTGCCATTACAAAAGCTCTGTTGTGTTTTTCTGTCTGACAGCCCCCCCCCCACCCAGCACTGCACCCTCTTTACACCCATATTCAACCTCGCCTCATTTAAAAAACATGTTTGTACTGTCAACACATGAGAAAATAAACTTGTTGTGGTAATTTTTCTAAACTAAAGTTACAGCTGCAGAAATGAGAAGATGTTGCTGAAAATTAAACACTTAGACATTTTGCAGTTTAAAAATAAAAATGTGTTTTTCTTACTCTTAAATCAAAAACTGGAGCAGAGTTTTAAAATCTGAAAGTTTTTTTGTGCTTGTCAAGAAATATGAAAGGAGCAGGGCTTTTATTTTGTAGTGCCCCACTGCTCTCCAGCCCGATCCCAGCCAACCAAACCAATCTATTGTTCGGGAGGCAAACAGTGAGGGAATGAAGAACAGATGGGATCCTGCAAGTGGCGTTTTGATACATGGTGCAAAGGCATCCATGAGGGTGGGGGTGGTGGGGCTCATTGTTCCTCTGTCACAGTCCTACACCCTCCTCCTCCCACAGCACCAGGCCCGCAGTCCCTGCAGCAGAGCCCCCCTGACCCATCCCCATCTGCTGGTCCCCGGGCCGGACGTTGTAGCATTGTTGCCACGTAGATTACTCAATACACGAGACACGCTTCAGTTCAATGTCTCCAATAGTGTTTGTCTTGGATGGAAGGCATCTGGGGTGGAGTAAGGACCGCAGACAATACGCAGAATATTAACACATCCATCCGTGCACAAGCTGAACCGGCCATCATTATACCGTTTCAGTGGGGCCTTTTCTTTGTCCTGATTTATTGTGCTGCAGCACATTATACCTGCTGTTTGTATGAAAAATCAACCTGTTGACCAAAGGTAAATCTTTTACTTGGCCAAAACTATTACTTTCAGCAACTATTAATATTTCGAGCCCTTTTTTCAAGTAATACATTTAGTTATTTAGTTAGTGATACATCTCTTTACCCTCAAAGACCTAGACAGCCAGCAGCAGCTATAAACAGCTAGTGTCCTAAAGTGTGCAATGACTTTTGAACTCTTAATCCCGTCCATATGCTTTAAAAACTCACATAAGCAGCTTTTCAGAGATATCACACGTCTTGTCTGGGCATTTATGGTTTCTGTAGTGAACGTGATCACACCATCACAAGCTGCAGCATTGATTCATCAAGGAAACCCACTTAGTTTCCTTCTTCTAGGTGATGGTCGTAGCTAAAGACATATCTGCATGGTCAGTAAAGGCCATGGAAAATTGCTGGGATAATATGACAATAAAAGACTGAAACTTAAGGTTCTCCTAAATCAAATGTTGCATGATGCTGACTGCTAGAATAGGGAAGGACCACAATACAAAACAAATACAGGCGAGTCAGGCACCCCAAAAAGGTCTTTAAGAGGTTATGCCCATGGTGGTGTCGTCAAATTGCCTGTTTAATGCAACCAAACGGTCCAGAACCCAACGACATGCAGCTTAAAAATGACATAAAACAGAAAAATCTGCTGAGATTACTGATTATTTATGATCAAAACATCCGACAATAAGTTTCTGTTAGACAACTAACCCATTAATTATCAGTACCGCCCTGCTACCTTACAGCCAAATAGATTTTCAGGACTAAACATCCTGGGACATCTTGCTGGTGTTGTTGTTTATTTCTGCCTGTCGTGGACGCGCAGACTGCGAGCTTAGACCTGCGTACGTATGTCAAACAACTCTCTATGTCAGCAGTGAGGATAATCCAAGAAGATCAAGCAGAGGAGCCGTGCAGAGTGTTCAGCTGTGCATGGCCATGACTGAACTGATGCTATATACAACTCTGACACAGCAGCGTGTCCTGTCCAGACAATGGGAGGCTCCTACTGCCAATCTTGAATAAAAGGGAAATATTGACAACCATAAACAGTCCAATCAGCGCCAGTCGCTCTTCTTTTTTTTGTTTGATCTGTTTGCACACAAAGGAAATTCCTGAATCGCCGTGCTGTTGCCTCGACCACCACATCACCGCCAGCGTACACGCTCAGGCAAAGTTCAAACCCAACCAATCACATCAGGAAACACTGAACTGACAACACTGTGCGCCGCCGCACAAACACTGCGTTTACACCTCGATTACTGGAGGCTTATTAAACAGTAATTATGCCCACGGTGTTATTTTCAGACAGTGCTGTGTTGTTATGCAATGAACAGAGCCTTGAACAGAACCTCCTGCGTTTGAACATCTACATAAAGTTTCAGGCTCTACCCTGCATGCCACTAAGCTGATTAGCTAAGAATAAACGCCTCGCTGCCCGTCAGTGGCTGCCGAGATACTCAGTGCATGCAAGGACAGGAGGCGATAAGGATGGCATCCTTGCGTCTGGAGGTTCAGGACAGTGCTCGCTCTTAGCCTTTTACCTCACGCTTTCTGGGAACAGCCGAGTCATAGTTGTCCTCCAGATCCTCCCGCTCCTCCGGATTTGCAGTTCTAACTTCGGACAAGTCCGAAATAGGCTCGATGAACTCCGGCGTGGAGCGGCGGCCGTAGCGTTTGCTGCCCTTCACGAACTTTGGTTGGATCTCAGGAGACTCTGAGGAGATGCAACGACAAGAAACTGTTAAAATAAGTCAGTGCACGACAGAGCCCATTACTAAAAATGTTCCATGACTAATATCTGACACAGCCTTCAGCGGATACTTCTCCAAAACAACTTCTCTAAAACTGATAACCAAAGACTCTTCAGCAGCCACATGTTCCTATTTGTTTGAATGAAAGAGACGTTAAACTGAAAGGTCGCGGTGCAAACTGTTGAAAAGGTCAGAGAAATTCACTTTAGGCTTAACAGACTTTATGCTTCATTGACAATAAGACAAATACTGACCATACTAGGGCTGACACCAATGATTACTTTCATTATAGATTACTCAATAAATCATGAAAATAATCAGCAGGTCAATCATTAAGTCTATAAAATGTATACGTACGTCTTCAGATTGCTACTTTTGTTCAACCAACAGTCCAAAATAGTGATACATGATATATATCAGACTTATAAATTAACGGCCCGATATTGGAAAAATTATGTTATTGGCAATTTATCAGTATCTGGGAAACAAAGTCTAATCGCTTTCCTTGACTAACCGAGCACAGCGTCTACAAACTTTGAGATAGTTGTTGATGAAATGCACCAAACATGTCGTCAGTGTGCCGCGTGGACATTGTTTTTTTTAAATCACTAAATAAAATACCGGAGCTAAAATGACGCATTAACCAGCAGGCGGAAATATTCATTCACAAAAACAAGAAAGATTAAACAAGTTGGGGTGTTAGTATAAACAAATAACACAACTGTGTTAGCCATGTCTGTACAATAACAAACCCTGCCAGTGGTCAAACCATGACGGTGCAAATAGTTCAACTGCCGGCTAATTGGCTTTGGGCCGACGCTTTTGGCTCAGTGCCTCCGTATGTAGATTTACCGCTGACTCAGCATGGGGGCTGTAACACTGATTCACAAGTCACCTTCATGGTTGAATGGAAAAAGCCTCCTTAGAGTTTAACATTAAACCGATATGATGGGATGTTACTGACGTAGCTTCATGCTTCGCGCTCGTTTTCAGCCTGACAAGTGAATGAAAGGCAACAGAAATCAGACTTCACCTTGTGTCGACACGGTCTCCTGCTCTTCTTGAGGTGGCTCAATAGTTGATGACAACACCAGGATGAGTGCATTCTTGAACTGGTCAAAGTCAACCTGAAACAAGAATGAAGAAAAATGCAATGTTTTTGTGAGATGCAAGCAATGCTCAGCATGTGAAGCAAAAAGTTCATGAAATTCCTCAGACCGGATGTAATTCCCAGTGTGCCGGGTGGAGGTTGGGTGTTCCTGGGTGTCTGGTTGGAGGAGGGTGTGCTGAGCAAGGAGCAGGGAGGTCACACTTCAAGAATCAACAGCTGCTAACCCTGAATATGCTGATTTTCATTGTGCGTTGAGGCGGGCGGCTGCCGGCTTTTTGTGTGTTTTCTTCTTCCTTTTTTGACATTATTGTTGGATGCCATGAGCAGGCAATCAGCTCACCAGCCCTCTGCTAACATTCACCCCCGCCCACACACGCCCGCACGGGCAAAACAATAGCCATCCGTCTGTCCACACGCTTATATACAAACACAAGTTTATGCAAAAGTGTGGAGCAATTTGGAAAACATCTCATCCTCATCCCAAGCTTCACACCAGAGATCCCGTGAAACTGCAAAGCTGAGGTCCAATTGTTCAGATCAGACCAGTGTCCTCTCCATTTTATACGTTTTCACATGGAGCACACTCGAAGAAATGCATCTGTGAATGGTGATTAGCTGGCTCGGTTGTCCTGACGACAGACACCTGGGATCACGGCTGATGGGGGCACATTTTCTCCTCAACAAGACAGCTAACAAAGCACCAGAAAGCCTGGAGACACAAAGACCTGAGAGCTGGAGTGGCTCGACACGGGCGCCTGCCAGATTCAAAGGACCCTATGCACAGGAAAGCCAAAAGGCCACGACTCACGTGCACATCACAAAAATAAGAATAATAATTCTGCAAATATAACTTTTGCACACCTATAAGACCAAAACGACAGCTTTTGTTCAGGATTAAACGTACCCTGGCAGTGAGGCGGTCCTGGTTCTGCAGCAGTGTTTGGAGCAGAGCAGGTGTGGCATCATCCAGGTGCAGAGACAGGCAGAGGTCGGACAGTTCCTCCGGGCACAGCGAGCCGCAGCCGCTGGCGTCAAAACTGTTGAAGACTTCTTTTAGGCGCTCCTCGTACTGGTCCTGCTCTTGGGCGTCATCCATCCCACAGGACAGCACCCTGCCCTGAGAGAATAGGAAGAAAAAAACACGTTTTATCAAGATTTCAACATTTCTTGTTGTGTGGGGCTGCTTAAAATTAAGTAAAACAAGAGCAATAAGTCAAAATCTCTTCACAGCATAATGTATTCAGTCCCGGTTAAAAGATACTCACAAACAGGGTGGAAACATTTATCTCGACAGCTTGCGTCCCTGACAGCACCTTCATTTGAGAGTGGCGCTGAGCGACTGAGCGACTGAGCTACCGACACACCGCTCCAGTGTCATTTGTGCCGCAGGCTTTGACTAATCCAATTAGAATGATTAGACAATCAGGTAAAATTGACGGACGCAGCCAAGTCTGACACTGACCATGACTCACTTTTAGCTGGGCTGTTTCATGATCAATGCACTTCCATCGAGGCGACCACGAAAAGGGAAATTTCACCTTGTAAACGCAGCATGATGTAGTTTAAACAGGTGTGATGTCAAAATGTGAGGGTATCTTGTTTTATTTTGTAAAGGCTGACGATTAAAAGCTCGAGTTAATGATGAAGAGAAGGACAGAAAGCTGCATGTTTGACATTGTTAGACCAAATGCTGTACACACTGGGGATAAAGACCAAGGACAAAGACAGCACGGTGGCACTGAACCAAGTGGAACAAGCAGCCAGGAACTAATTGACCAAACTAACACCAAAGCCTTGAGCCAACGATCACTGGTGGCAGCATCGGTTACAAACACAAGGACAAAGTTGTCAGAATTTCTATGTGGATGCATCGCTGCTGTAATACAATAACAATGAGAAACATTTGACGGAGAGCAAACACCGTTTTGTGGCCCCAAAACAGAAATCTGGAGTCCAGTTCAGCACGAACAAGAAGGCACTGTCAGTTTCTCTCATCCAAAAACAAAAACATTGAATCCAGGTGATTATTCAGGAAGCGTGATGAACCAGAGAGGTCTCCACGGGTCAATACAGAGAAAAGATGGGAGTCTGACGAACTTAAGCAATGACATAACTCATAGACGGAACAGCCCGGTTCAGCCACCTGAAGCTTAACGAAGGTAAATGTCAGTTAACGTGATGGAAATAGCAAAGACAGCTGAGCACAGTTCACCTACTTCTATTTTTAATGACAGACACTTTCCACAAATGTTACGTCCAACTACTGAAGCACATTTCTGCGCAGTACGGATGTGTTGGCACCAGTCGTATGTTCATACACTGTATCTATTGTTTCTTCTTTTTTGCTTTCCTGGATTTCAGCTGATGTTATTAGTCCTGCACTTTAAAATGAATGCCTTTATGTACTTGTATTAGGATGTGTTTTCATGCTAAATCCTGCATTATAAGGTGTTTTTTGATCTAACCTCTCTTTGTTCAAACATATGCACGACATGTATGCTGTAGAGCTGCACAATTAAACTAAATATTATTGAATTATGGCCAAGAGCAAATCGCAGAAGGTGCCATTTTATTGATAAAAGGTCAAATGTGTCACAAACAGTGCTACAAATTAGTACTGTAGTGCTGCAGAGATGTCCTGGTCGACAAATCATGTTCTCCAGATGTAAGAAAACGCGTTTTTTTGGTACGGACCGCGACAAATGTCACATCATCAGGATTTTTTCCGGGTAAATGAAAGTTATGATGCAAAAATGATCAGTCACACTCAAAGTGAATCAAATCGCAATCGTAGTTTTTGTCTTGCAAAATTAGAGCTGCAAGAATATCTATTATGCAATATGAAAAAATGCAATTTCCTCAGAATAACTTGAATATCTCTATGAGAAAATAATGAATCATTGCAGAATAACTAATTTGAATTTGTAGGGGAGTGCATTTTATCAAACAACCAAAGCAGGCCCTGCTTTTTAATACAGATCGTATCATTATATCTGATGAGCTGAAACTTCCCATGTTCAGGCCTGGATGTCTATACAAAGAGCACCTCCTGACCCCTGCTTTTCCAGCTGCTCTCAGTGAGATCATCAAGCGCTCAGCCAGGTGTCCCCCACACCCCAGACTCGGGGTACCCACCCATTCACCACAGACAATAGGCACAAAAACCAAATCAGTATTCTGCATCTGCACAGCTGAGCGGCTTATGAAAAAGCAAGGAAATCATGGCTCAGCATTGCTGCAGCTCGTCTAAAGCGCATGTGGTCTTGAAAATTGGAAAACTGTAGGAAACAATCACAACACTTTGCCTGTGTTGTTGCACTGATTCACTCTGCGCTCTCCAAGCCGCCTCTGACTGAGCCAATTATCCCGGTAGCCCTCCTGCTCGGCTCGGCTCGGCTCGGCCGCGGTGGCTCACGGTGGTTTGACAGCTGCTGCGGCCAAAGAATCACTCAGTCCAGGTCACAAGAAGAAGGTTAATCCTCCGCACCATCCCGGCCTTCACTAGCACTGGTGTGATTACTAATCATCAGCAACAGATGTCAATCTGAAAAGTGAAGATTTCTAAACTTTCCCCCTCTGATATCGGCCTTGTGAAACAATGCTTTTGTTGGACGTTTTGGAATAAAAGACGATTATGGAACAAAAGGAAGTTTCTTGCATTAAAATAAGCAAACTGTTGATTTTAATATTATCCCTTATTTCCTTTTTATATAATCTCAGCATGAAGAAATATATGCTACAGAAGAAATACAGTTGTTTTTGTCTGAAGTACTCAAATCTTTTCAGTAGAACAAGGATTTTGAATAAGCACGTATGCATTTCAGTACCAATGCCAATATTAAGGAGTTGAGAAATTGCAATTGATGTACACACATTTTTAAGCGGCACATATCCATTTTTTTTTTAGGGAGCCCACAGAGACGATGTGACTGCCATTTTGGGCTTTATAAACACAATTTACTAGACTATCAGACCAATGTAGATGTGCGTGATGGGCCTTAGTTTGCAGATTTCATGGTCATATTTCTAATAATTGTGTTCCCATCATCTAGTCCTGTGAAACACACACCACTCTGAAGTGTATGTTGGGATTGCGATGGCTTTAGTCGCCCAATTCCTATGACTATCGTGCAAAAATGAATCCCTGACTCACTATCAGCCCATTATTTATGTTTCTACTAGCTTTGGGAGACTTCCTTGCAGTGTGCTGGATGCTGTAATTTGCCCACACTGGGGCAAAGCTGGTCTCCAGGCTTGGGTAACTACATTCATGTTGTTCAAACACTCATCTCACAATGAAACCTTTAATAGCTCAATTTAATGATCTCATTCATTTCTTATTTTAATCAATACAACTCTGGTGAGATCATTTTCAGTTTCCTTTATCCATCCCAGCTTGTTTCCTTTAGGATGTGAGGATAAAGAAACTTGAGTGTTACAAAGGCCACATAGGATTTAACCGGTAAACACTTGAACTGCTTAGTAAACGAGCTCACATCTGTCATTGAAAACACTCCACAGTTCAGTCTTAGTAATGCCTGAGTGCAATCTGCTCCACTAACTCACTGACTGCGTCCTCACGATGATGCATGTCGGGAGGAAATGGTTGGTCGTGATTGCTGTCGGCTAACATCATCCAGGAATTTGGATTTCAAACTATGATAAAACCCAGAGGAGGAAAAGAAACTGAACAACACTCACCAAAGTCTCCGGACTTGGACGACACTTGGCTCCTTCTCCAACTAGGATTTCGTGATAAACTAAACGCGGGTATAAAATAAACTTTTACAACATTTCTCCCGTGGAGCCGAAGATCCTCTGCAGAAACACAGATGCGTCTTTACGCGTGAAGATGCGGACTTGTTGCGGGGTTTTGTCGGAGTCTCAGACAGCAGCGGACAGTCTGATGGTGTGCTGGCTGCTTTGTGTCCTCGGCTGTGTAACATCCTCCTCTGAGTTTGCAGCGGATTTTGAAAAGCGGCTGTTAGAGGAAGAGGCGGTGACCGAGAGGCTGCAGCGGCCTGACTGCTGGCCCCCTGTGGACCGAACCGGCACTGAGCCGGAGGAAACACTCAGATCGCCCTCGTGCAACTGAACCATGAAACATTTACTCAGACTACATCTAGTACAAACACTGTGCCATGTCAAAAACTGCCATAAAAAACCTTTCACCAGGTATATTCACTCATTTTCAGGATTAAAATTATTATTATTATTTTTTTTCATTTAAAGAACATTATTTTTCTTTTTTTTTATCCATATATATATTTCCATATATATGAATATAAAAAAATGTTTTCTTTCATTTAAAAAAAACAGTGGCATCATGTAAACAAACTAATATTCAAAAGGTTTAAATCCTATATATATATATGTATGTATGTATGTATATATGTATATATGTATATGTATAGCTTAGGTTGAAATTTAAAATAAAAAATAACAAACACCTTGGCCAACATGTATGCAATATGTATTAATGTAGCCAATATGATAAAAAAAAATGAAAGTGAATAAAACAAAATGAATCAACAGTTCAATGAGGGTTAAGTTTCATTAGGAGGCAAAGCCCCCTATAGGTCATAAGGGAAATAGCATGTAGGTAAAAATTGCCCCATCTAGTGAAAAATAGTAAAAATGACAAAAACTCATCCAGGACCACAGAATGAGAGACTGATAACACGGGATGCATGACTTTATGCAGTAATTGCAGTGGGATGACAGTTTCAGCAGCTCAACATACACAGTGTCTTATAGACATAATATATAAGCTGAGGTTGAAATTTAAAAGGAACAAAAATAACAACACCTTTGCCAAAATGTATGCACTATGCACGAATACAGCCAAAATGATCCAAAAATGAAAGTTAATAAAACACAAAGTGAATCAACAGTTGCATGATGGTTAAAAGGTAACCAATAGTTGCCTGATATGTTGTAATTTGCTTGTAAAATAACATTTTTATATGTGGTATTACTTTAACTTGAGTAAAGAATCTGTAAATCAGTAAATCTTTAATGATTATAAAGATATATATGGAAATATACACACATACATAACAATTTAAGCATCTATCAATGTTTATCTAAGAAAACTCAAATACCCACAATGCCTTGCACTGACTGCGACGACATGTCCGCTGGGTGGATTCCGTTTCGTTTGGCTTTATGGTGAGGACTCTTGTATCATTCAGATATATGGTCTCGTTCTTGTGTTTTTGTTGCTTTCTGTAATGAATTATTGTTTCTGTCGTCATGCCGCGTGTAAAAACACATTTCCTGTGTCCTTGGACATGATCATACTTTTATCTGTGTCCCAATAATTGACCCAATTACTTCACGTCTGAATCACTGTGTCAAATGTGAACCAATAGCAGCAGAGGATCTGATTAGTTTAACTTGAACATTGACCTCTTTTGTGTATTTCATAAGGCTCGTGCTGTCAGGAGGTGAGCTCTGCCGGATCCTCCCTCAGTCTCAGGACTGAATCAAGGAAAAAGGAAACACTCAGCCGGTCAGATTTTCTTGCTGCAGAAGGGAAATAGTTTCAGCTGAGGCAAGAATGAAGAAAGCTCTGTCGTTTCTGATCACTGTGTATGTCTCGGTGCCTGTCATTCTCTACCTGTTCCCCTGGATACTGGGACACGCCATATTTGCTCACTTGGGTAAGTAATGGGTCAGACACAATGTCGTGGTTGTGTGTTATTAAAGGATAAGTACCGTTTTTTACAACCTGGACCTTATTTCTGGCAAAAGATATGGTCATTTACTCACCCAGATAACTTTGGTGTCATTCGGCGTCGTTCGGACGAAATTAGATCCAGTGTAGCGGCGATATATCCATATAATGGGAGTAACGGGGCATCGACACACAGCCTCTATATAACACATTATCTGCCACGAAACTAGTTCATTTCATCAATATTTTGTTACGATATGCTAGCGCTATTAGCCTCTGAGTCCGGGCTCGTCTATTGTCAACATCCGGGGTCTGTAGGCTGATCTACTACCTCTGACCTGGAAGATGTCGTCTCTGAGCTGCGCGCGCACCCGCGACAGCGCGCCTTGTTTACCTGTAGCTGCTGCTGCTAGTTTGACCCCGGATGTTGATAACGGACGAGCCCGGACTCAGAGGCTAATAGCGCTAGCATATCGTAACAAAATATTGATGAAATTAACTAGTTTCGTGGCAGATAATGTGTTATATAGAGGCTGTGTGTCGCTGCCCCGTCTCTCCCATTATATGGATATATCGCCGCTACACTGGATCTAATTTCGTCCGAACGACGCCGAATGACACCAAAGTTATCTGGGTGAGTAAATGACCATATCTTTTGCCAGAAATAAGGTCCAGGTTGTAAAAAACGGTACTTATCCTTTAAGTGCATTATACATTTGTCTGATATCAGACTGTTTGATTGTGGCCTGCTTTTACACAAAAGCTGTTATAACTACTACTTTTTGATAGTTATAGATTATTATAGGTAGTTACAGATGCCATTAACCAGGAATCATTCATTTTTTAGTTTTGTGTAACAATTGCATAATAAAGTTAGACAATTACATAAAGATTTCACTGAAATGTAAAAAAAATCATTATAATGAAAAGTTATTGATTCGATATGATCAGGGTATGGTTCAATGCAATATGATGCAATATGGTACGGTACTATACGATATGATACGCTGCGGTTTGATGTAATAAGATACAAAATGATATGATACAATGTGATAACATACCAAACGATTCAATATGAGACAATATGATACATTACACTATAATATGATACAAAACAACTTGATATGACATGAGATACAATACATTCCAGCTGGATACGATACGATACGATACGATATGATGCGATACGATAAGATATGATAAGATATGATAAGATACAATAAGATACGATAATATACGATACGATGTGATACGACACAACACGATAAGATACGATGCGATGCAATAAGATACAATAAGATACGATACGACACAACACGATAAGATACGATACGATGCGATACGACGCGATAAGATGCAATAAGATACGATACACTAAGATAAAAAGTGATGTGACATGACACTATATCATATGTTAGCTATGATATATGATGCGTTATAGTACTATTCAATACAGAAAGTAATGTTTTTTGATATAATATGATATGAATTATATGATGCAATATGATATTATATACAATACTCTGACATTCTGTAATGGACAATATGCTACAATATGATATACATAACACAAAATATGATATGAAATTATTCAATACAACACAATATGATGCAATATGATGCGATATGATACGATACGAGACAATATTATATGATATGATGCCTATGATTTGATACAGTATATGATATATGGTGCATTACGATATGATACAAAACAATGTAATGCGATATACTATGACAAAAAATTATTTGTTACATTGTGATATGATAGAAAACGATTCAATACAACCCAATATGATATCATATGACAATATCATGTCAAATGATATCATGTGATCTGATATGACACTATACAATCTAATGCAACATAAGATACGATATGATGTGATACAGAATGATAGAATAAGATAAAAAACAGTTAATATAAACAAATCCCACTGACCTTGTGTCCTCTTTTTATTTGCCGCAGTGAGGCTGCCATTCTTTGTGGATCTTGACCGGCCCGAAGTCTTGCTGAACCACACATGTAACTTCTACCTCAACACAGAGGAGGGGGTCTCAGTGGGCGTCTGGTAGGTCATCTCTGGGTTCCTTTGTTTTTCCATTCAAGTGCATGAATAGGACCGAAGTCTACTCATTTATCTACAAGAGACCACTCAAAAAAAACCCTACCGTACATCTCAAAACACAGGCGTATTTGTTTATCTCACTCAATCTTTCCCCTCTCTCTCTCTCTTTCTTTGTGTCTCATAGGCATACACTCCCTGCCAGCCAATGGGAGGAGGCCGCAGGGAAAAGCCCTGAGTGGTACCGGGAGACTCTGGGAGACGGCCGTCCTGTTATTATCTATCTCCATGGCAACACAGGGACCAGGTGGGACGAGCAAGCAGGATAGAGGCCCTTGAATTGATCCTAATGGAGTCTAGTGGGTATCAGAGGCCCCTGAGTTTATTCACGGGCACAATGAACACAGGGGCTTGTGGGTCGGAGTGAATGAGTCCGAAAGCCACTTGTTTGTTTGTATTCATTCATATTCTCCTGTCTGTTCTGCAGGGCCATGGGTCACAGAGTGAAGCTGGTGAAGGTACGGCTTCTTTTCTAAAGCAGGTTCAATTTCTGTGAATTGTTTTGACTTCAGATAAAAATTTAGATTTTTGTGTGTTGCAGGTTTTAAGTGCAGCGGGGTACCATGTCCTGTCTTTGGACTACAGAGGTAAGAAGCTAAGTGATGTTCTGAATACAACTTCAACAGCTCAACATACAGTGTATCCCAACTTAACTCGACTTTATTCATATAGCACCCTTTTATACAAACATGCAGCCCAAAGTGATTCAGATGACAAAATTGAAACAGCACAGACCAAACTAAACAATGATATAAAAAACTTGATGATTTTGAAAGTTCATATGCTTTCTTTTGAGGTTTTGGAGACTCAACTGGGGAGCCGAGTGAAGCTGGACTGACCAGTGACACCCTCTATCTGTACCAGTGGGCAAAGAGCCAAAGCAGAGGAGGCTTTGTCTGTCTGTGGGGACACTCGCTCGGCACTGGGTCAGTTCCTCTCCAGACGCTCTCACCAGTATGAGTAAGAAATCTGTAAAACTTACCACTACTTTTTTTTTGTTTTCTTGTAGGGTGGCAACCAATACTGCAATGAAAGTACAAGAGCAAGGTGGGTTAAAGTCTTTAAAGGCCTTTTATACACAAATCAAATCCACACAGTTGATTTTAATTATAGATGAGGCTTCTTCTCAGGACTATGTGGGTGTGTAGAGACTGTTTTATTGTCTCTCCCTCACTCTTCAGTTAGTTTTGTTGCACCTGAGCAGGCGTCTAATCAGCCAGAATAACCGAACACCTGTGTGGATGTGCATCAGCTGAAAATCATGACCTATGTGCTGCATTTTTGTCAGG
Organism: Pagrus pagrus; assembly: GCF_965226575.1. Classification (NCBI taxonomy): domain Eukaryota; kingdom Metazoa; phylum Chordata; class Actinopteri; order Spariformes; family Sparidae; genus Pagrus; species Pagrus pagrus. Next base: position 23,588,829 of record NC_140202.1, read on the forward strand.
GTCTGTCATTGATGCCATAATCCTCGAAGCTCCATACACAAGAATTGGAGAAGCTGCAGCCAACCATCCGCTCGCTAAGGTGAGGCCAGCTACATTTTTTGTCTTTCTGCAGCCCCTCAGGCTGTTTATCAGGAAAACGCAGCCGCCCACATTTTATCTAGTCTCATAAGAACGCAAATCCTAAAACATGAGTTTTGAGCTTGAATTTATTTTAATTTTTCAGTCTTGAGGTCTTAGTTTTGCACTTCCAGATTCACTTTTCCTACACTTATTTTTAGTTTGAATACATTGTTGTACTTTTTCATATCCACAAACCTTTTGGCTCCGACTTGGCTCCCTAAGCTGCTTCATCTAGACCCACGGTTAGACTAAATGTTAATGTATAGTTGCAGTCAGGAGGCAGAGAAGGCATTTTACCATATTTATAACAAGGATCACACTGTAGACAAAGGTCACTTCTGCATCCTCTTCCCCTGTTTTGAAATTCATAACTCACAAAGTTGACTGATGTTGACCAGACAAACATTTCTGTTCTTCAGGAAATTGCAAAATATTTCTGCACAGTTTGAACTCTGTGTTCTTCCAGATGTACAGGTACTTTCCAGGATTTGAGAGCTTGTTTTCGCACGTAATCGAAATGAACAACATTGAATTTGCGAACGATAAAAAGTAAGTATGTTTTTTTTTGTGTTGCTCTCATTCAAATTATAGATTTATTCAATTTGCAGGATTATCCATCTTTTAATTAGCAGTGTGTAAAAGAAAATGACAAAGTAAATTTAATTCAGCTATCATCATATATTTTACCCTCACATCTACACAGTGTAAAGGCCTTGACCAGTCCACTTCTTATTCTGCATGCAGAGGATGACAAAGTTGTCCCTTATCACATGGGCCTGAAGGTACAGCCGCTCTTTATTTATGCTTCCTCTGACTGTTTAGATCATTTCCTAGTGGATACCGCCGCCTCCTCTCTGAATTACATTTCTTTTTTTTCTCTCTCCAGCTGCACCAGATTTCACTTCAGGCTAAGAAGAAATACAACACAGATGTTCAGGTCGAGATGGTTTCCTACAGTGCAAAACTTGGATACAACCACAACAGCATCTATTTAGATCCCGATCTGATGAATGTGGTCGGGTAAGTTTAGTCAAAACTGAGAGAGAGCTCAAGGAACATATCACCCAAAAATGAAAATTCAGTCATTAACTTCCATACGCTTGGAAAGTCAGGTGAGGTGTCCTAGTCCGTGTCCATGTCCGGTGTCACGATGGGAGCAGAGAAGGTGAACCAAAATGCAGGAGACAGCAGGCAGGAAGTGCAATGGATGAAGATTTATTTGGATAGATGGCGACATGAGGAACACAACAGATGACTCTACAAAGACTGAACTAAAGACTGGACTTAAATACAAACTAAACAAACAAGGGAGGGGGTGAGGTGGAGAATCACAGGTGAGGGGAATGAGTGGAAAAACACTAGGACCAGGGAAGTGGCTGATCTGCTGGAAAAACACTGGGAAAAGGGCTGGCCTGACGGAGGAGATGCAGTACAGATGTGGAGGGCAAGCCGACTGGGGAGGAACACAACAAAACAGGAGGGAAACAGCAAAAGACACCACAAAAACCCAGAAAACACATAAAATATGAATACAGTCAGACTCAAAGACAGGACCATGAGATCTGGAGCAGCGTTGCAGCTTTCTCCTTAGATTACAAGCTGTATGGAGCCATTTTATATGTTGGGAGAATGTTGCAACACTGTTTTGCTGTGAAGCTCCAGAAATGTTTTGCGAACTACAAAACTTCACCCGACTTTCCATCAGCATGAGGGTGATCGGATAATGACTTAATTTTCATTTCGGCCTGAACTGTTCCTTTAATATGTAATGTAATGTTTACTGAAATATTTCCTCTGTTTTGGTTTGCAGGACATTTCTACAAAAGCAGAGACAGTAGATTGGCTCTCCATCTTCTTGTGTTGCTTTGTACATTTTGCAAAAATAACATAAAGATTTATATTTGCCACCAAACGTGTGTTTGTCTCCTGAAAAGTGACACAAAAGCACAAATGATGCACATTTTATCACACAGAAAGTTTTTATTTTGACAAAAATACTGCAGACCACAGATGAAGTCAACTTAAAGTGATACAGACGTAAATAAATCTTGTAACTCCATCAGCCTGCCAGGAGTAAAGACGGACTAACTGTCACTAAGTACAAACATGAAGGCGCAGAAATGTCATTAAAAATGCAGTTTAGTCAGCTGCTCTGTCATCCTACTGAATTCCTGAAATGTGGACACTCCCACAGATCCTGAACTCCAGGAATGTCGAACATGACGTCTCCACACTGACTCTTTACTGTTTACTCGTGCTAAAAGACTGTAACAGACAATTTATAATGCAGGTGCCTCGACTCAGGTGCATGGACAATAAAAACTCTAGATGTGATTTCTGAAAAAAGTTCTTAAAAAGATCCAGTGATGTGTAACGCGAAGGTTAAGAGCAGAAAGAGAAATGATTTGTAAACATAAAGGCAGCCCCTCGTCGGTGAAACCGCCTCACATCTTCTTCAGGGCTCGGGCCGTTTCCTCGATGGCCTCTCTCGGCTCATTCGGAGGCGGGATCTTCAGGTCGGTCGGCTCGACGCCCCACACCTCGGTGGCGTACTCTGTGATGGTTCTGTCGCTGGAGAACTTTCCCGTGGCGGCGATGTTCTTGATCACCATCTTCGTCCACTCCTTCGGATTCTTTTAGAGGAAAAGGAAAGATTTTTACTTGAGGGTTCATATGCACTCTGGTATTTTCTGCTTCTGTGGGTTTTCTCAAAATACATTTTTATTCCTGCTTCCTGCAATACAAGACAGGGAAAGAAGAAATCAGGCTCCAGGAGTGTTTGAGGTAAATGTTACCTGATAGAGCTGGCTGACTTTCTCTTGGCATTTCATGTAGTCTTCAAAGTCTGCAAACACTTTGAAACTGAAGAGAGACAAAGGAAAGATAAACAAATCAAGTCTGACAGCCTGAACAAAAAAGTGACATTCATCATGAGAAGAAAAACAGAAGAAAACCATAAAAAACTCTTCTGGAGGTGGAATGACTCAACTTACAGTAAGTTAAACTGGGCTACAGAGTAAATGATGAATGTGTGTGTTTCTCACCGGTCGTGTTTGAAGAGCATGTTCGTGACGTCTTTGAAAAGATCTGGATTTTTGGGGCTGAAAAATCCACTCGTGATCTGGTCCATCACTTGTTTCAGCTCTGGAATCTTCTTGTAGTACGACATGGCATCATATCTAAAAAAAGAAGAAGAAGACAACAGTTCATACAGTTTTAACAACATAAACAAGCTATAAAAACATAAATATAAGGATTAAAATAGGCTCCTTTACCCGTTTTTGTCCATTTCAGCCACGTCCTCCACCCTCATGCCGAAGATGAACAGGTTCTCCTCTCCGGCCTCCTCGGCCATCTCCACGTTTGCTCCGTCCATGGTGCCGATGGTCAGAGCTCCGTTCAGCATGAACTTCATGTTTCCTGTTCCTGAAGCTTCAGTTCCAGCAGTGGAGATCTGCTCGGACAGATCGGTCGCAGGTATCACTGAAGAGAGAGCAAGACCAAGAAGGCAAAGAAGGTCATGTTTTCGCCCGTTTGTTGGTTTGTCAGCAGGATTACACAAAAACTACTGAACAGATTTCCACCAAACTTGGATGGAGGATGTGTCTCGCACAGAATAGACCCCATTATCTTCTGGTGCAGATCTGAATCAAGGGACAGATCCAGGAAGTGTTTCTTTTCTCTTACCAGACAACATGCACATTGTTATCTCAGCATGCAATAAAAAATTAACCGGAAGAAAAGTAAAGTTACAACATAAAGTTAAAGGAAGTTGTCTGAACGGTACCTTTCTCTGCTAGAGAGACCCTGTAGTTCTCCAGGTAGATGACCTTCAGCTTGTCTCCCACCACAGGGTCATTATTCACCACACTGGCCACTGAAGTGATCAGCCTGATGATCATCTTCGCCATGTGATACCCAGGAGCAGCCTGCAGAGGGCGACAGAGAATGACTGTTAAAACAACAAACATCACACCTCTCTCAGTCTGTTTATTGGACTTCATGTGTGTTGTTTGTCTGCTTTGTTTGAGCTTGTACCTTCCCGCCGATGATCACTGTTCGTGGTACAAAAGGTGCAGTCGGGTTCTTCCTGATGCCTGGGGGAACAGAAAATGACACATTAAAAGTGATGGAAAAACATGTAGCTCTTGTTCTGTTCTTTGTTTTTTATGCGACACCTCAAACTCTGCCTAGAGGGCCGGGATCCTGGAGTCGCCTCTTCCTGTTGACATTGAGACTGTTTTTTTGTGGTGAATCTGATCTAATAATGAAGCTGCAAGTTGAGGACCTGTGAAGCATCTGTTTCTCAAACTAAAAGGCTCTCATGTACTTGTTCCTTTGCTCAGTTGTCCTTGTGCACCTCCCACTCTTTCTATTCTGTTGATAGTCTGTTTTCTGAAGGGAGTAGTACACACTGTCGTATGAAGTCTTTAGTTTCTTGGCAATTTCTTGCATGGAGCAGCCTTCATTTCTCAACAACAAGCTGATGAGTTTCAGAAGAAAGTTATTTTTTTCTGGGCATTTTGAGTCTATACTTGAACCCACAAATGCTGATGCCCCAGATATTCAACTCGTCTAAGAAAGACCAGCTTTATCGCTCCTTTAATCGGCAACTAGTCAACGTTTCTACACACCACAGATACGCCCAAGGTTGACACTTCTACCAAAAGTGGCATATCATGTTCACATGATATCTGTGGTTTTGCATAGTCATTTATGGCAATGTCTAGACTGTGTTTCTGACCAATGTAATGTTATTTTAATTGAAATAAACCGTGGTTTTCTTTTAAAAATTTCTAAGTGACCCCAAACTTTTGAGCAGTAGAGTGCATGTAATATCTGCTGGTGATATTCCCACGACAAGGGAAAGTAAATTGCATGTTGCATAAAACCTGCTGACGAAAATGATTTCCTCTTCACGGTCTAACGATTGAATGGAAAATTCCTGCTCTAGATAACAGCAGACACATCTCATTCTTAGTGTGTGTTTTGACTTGCTCCGAGCACCAGTCAGGTGGGAATTGTTTGCATCAGGACATGTCAGATTGTGTCATGCAGCTCAGCAGCCACAGAGTTGTGTGGTTGCTTGTGAAACCTTCTGGCACTGAGTAATGAGTGATTTCACATACGGTTGTACATGGCGATGATGTGCAGACAGTTGAGCAGCTGTCGCTTGTACTCGTGGATTCTCTTCACGTGGACGTCAAACATGGAGGATGGGTTAATTTGCACGCTGTACTCCTTCTCCAGGTACTGGGCGAACTTCACCTTGTTGTCCTGTGAGAAAATCAGAAATATGTGATGAGGCAACAGAGGCGTTATTCACTGACGTGAAGGTGCTGAATCACGGATTCGACCTGTCCTGACACGAAACTGACTTTAAAGCCGCAACGTGACGATGCTCAAAGAAATCAGATTATAATGTCTCTGCCTGCCTTGACCTGCAGGACAACAAACAACTAAGAGAGGGCTTTTACTGCGGACGGAAATAAGATGTTTTAGGTGTTATTTATGTTGAAATGCACGGCTTCAACGTTCAGAACAAAGCCTTCACTATGTATGTGCGTCAACAATTTTATGTTGTTTCTGTTTTATACCAATACAACAAAGTAACAGTACTCCATTACAAGTAAATCTGAGTGGTTAGGGGGAAAAGTAGTATAAAGTAGCTCAAAATGTAATGTAATGTAATGTACCTCACTGCCACTCTTAAGTAAATATGCCTAGTTACTTTCAGCACTCTACCTGCTTCACTTTGGAGACGTCACGGATGAAGGCGGCGTCGTCAACAAAGTCATTCAGCTTCTGTAGCTGGCTGAGGTCCTTCACATAATCCTCCCCAATCACCTGAAAGAGATGTTTAAAGGTCACAATAAAATGTGTGCACAACAAACTGATGATGTTTATTACTCTCCACACTGTATATCTGGAAAACTGACTGGATTACAGGCTGTTGAAGACTCAGGACACAAAGCCAAGATTCGATCTTGTGACAGCTGGGGAATATATGGCTGAGGACTCGGGAGTCTTAACGGCTATACTGTAGCTATAACATCTCTTCTTGGCTCTCCACCATTTATATATCAGTCAGGCGGCTCGAACAGACCTCAGCTATGAGCTCAGCCAGGCCCGGGTTGCAGAGCAGCAGCCAGCGTCTGGGAGTGATGCCGTTGGTTTTGTTCTGAAACTTCTCTGGTTCTAGTTCGCTGAAGTCATTGAATCTGTTGAAGAAAAAACACAGATGTTAATGAGGAAGATCTTAATCAGGGACAAAACATAATGGAAACATCTAGAAAGTGTTTAGGTTTGAAGCCACAGCAGCAGAGGGCTTACACTTGAGTCTTTATGATGTTGGAGTGTATCTCAGCGACTCCGTTGACAGCGTGAGATCCCACGATGCACAGGTGCGCCATGTTCACCCTCTTGCAGCCATCTTCTTCGATCAGAGACATTTTCCTCAGTTTGTCCATGTCTCCTGGAAAGGCGGCTGCGATTCTCTGTCGTAGCAGATTCAGATTTATGCGTCACAGACGTGTTCAGTAAATAAAAATCTATGTTTATGTGATGTCTAAGCCGAGGTGTACGTACGTCGAGGTGGGCCTGGTTGATCTGGTAGATGATCTGCAGGTGTCTGGGCAGGAGGGTCTCCAGCAGCTCCACAGGCCAGCGCTCCAGAGCCTCGGGGAGGACTGTGTGGTTGGTGTAGGCGAAAGTGCGCTTAGTGAGATCCCAGGCCTGCAGGTTTAACATCACAGTTCAGTTAGCAAACAACAAAATGTAACTTTCTAGAGAGAAATAGCTGATTGCTGAGCCATATTTACAGTCATATTTCGACGCTTAGGGACTTTAAAGCCTGAACAATACCAGTCTGAATCTGCCCTTCTTTCTTGATATTATCCTTTCTGTGCTAATTTAAACTACATTACTTTTGTTTTTATAACAAACTGCCTCTATTTTATTTCTTAACCCGAACGGCAACTTTCTCTATTTCACATGAACATTATGCAACACATAAGTGTCTGTTTCATCAAGCTGCCAAGCTCTGTGGTCTTAACCACCTTTGTGTTACTTCTAGTTGTTCATTATTTCCTTATTTAGGCCTGTTGCACTTTCTACTGATGCTCTAAATCAGGAGTGCCCAAACTATTTCCTTGGGGGGCCAAAATGAGAACTTATTGTATTGTTATGATGCAAAAATAGTACTAGGATCCCAAAGCAAAGTGTCACTCTGCCCACCACGCTCAGCTTATGAAAAACCTGGAGCCCTGACGTGGTTTCAATCAAATCTACCAGATCCGACTCTCACTCACAGTGTCCCAGTCGAGTTTCTCGATGTCCACAAAGATTCTCATCAGCTCGGGGATGGCCATGGCTGGGTGAGTGTCATTCAACTGGATGGCGACCTGGAAGACATGAGATTCTGCAGTGAAACAGCTGTCACGTTCGTACTGATGCCACTTCTCTAAACGTTGCAGAATAACAGGGGAGACTGTTGTATGAGGTGTAGGTCTGTGAAGCTGTCAGCTTTACTTCTAGCCTACTTACAGAGTTATTAGATGGATGACTCAATAAGCTGCTGTGAAACACTAAAGGAAGGTTTGTGTGATGAATATCTGAAAAACTTGCCACGCCTTTGCACAATGATATATCTGCAAAGTTTCAAACTCTGCAGAAATTCCCCACTCGGTGTTATGAAACAAAATGTTGTTTTCAGGCCAGTTTACAAAGCACAGTGAAATTCACTCAATTTCAAATTTCCTGTTAAATGCATTCCTGCATCTTCTCAGCAGATGTTTCTGTTGAATCTATTTAACTTTTTTTGTTGTCAGTTTGTTTGAGTACACTAGAGGCCTAAAATCAGGAGGATGAGCTCGTGCCACAAGACAAAAAGACGTGAAGTAACATCCCCCTGTTTCATTTACAGACACTCACTTCTCAGAGCTTCTCAACTCCTTTGCTTTTTGTATTCATGAATAAATGACTGAATTTGAAGTTTACTTTGTCTGGGAAGCTCTCGAAGGAGGTTCGGCCGGGGACGCCCTTCTTAGTGGTCTTGAAGCGGCGGATGATGTCTTGGAGTGTGGCCGCCACAACAAAGTACTCCTGCTTCAGTCGGAGCTCTTTTCCCTCGAAGAACTGCAGCATACAGAGACAACGGAGACAGAAAAGACCTTCGTTTAAGTACAAGAGGAGACAACATCAACATGTGCTTAAGGACAAAATATTCAACTTACGTTGTCGTTGGGGTAGAGAACACGGGAGATGTTCTCTGCCAGATTTCTGTCCAGAACAGCCTGGATGTAATCTCCCACATTAACTATAGACGATAAAGTGCATTTAAGTTAAATAATATACACATACTATATATTATAGTGCTTGATTGAACTTTGCAGAAGAAGAAATGGCAGAGTTTTGCACCACAGACACCGTTTTGCAAGGTGCCAGTGTTGCAGCAGTTTCCTTCTTTCTTGCCAACTTGTTCTGTTGACAAACTAAAAGGAAAGTTTTGTAAAAGTGGGTTTTTACATTTAGAAATGGTACAAAACTTACAGTCCCTCAGGTTGAAGTCGTTGGGGGCCCGGGCGGACCACAGCCTCATGGTGTTCACAGTGTTGTTCATGTAGCCGGGGATGGGTGTGTCGTAAGGCATCGCCAAAACCACCTGCATCAGTGAGAAGTGCAAACAGTGAGTCAGCAGGAAAACACAATGTCGAAACTGAGGGACAATGTAGGGATAGAAATCATACTGACATACTGTAAATCTAAACCCTGTCAAGACTGTAAAAGTCCTGGAATATTTTTGTGTCACAATTTAGTCGGTTTGTGTCATTTTTCATAGTTTTGTGTGACTCTGTAGCTATTTTGCATAACAGTTTAGTCCACTTGTGTTGCTTTCTTTTGTAGTTTTGCATGACTTTGTAGTAGTTTCTGTCACTTTGCAGTCATTTTGCATAACTTACTCATGGTTTTGCATTGCTTTGTTTGTCATCTTGTACTAGCTGGGCCTGTTCAGTAACCATCCACGATACTGACAAGCCAACTACCTATCACAGTACCTTCTGTAATGTGTACACATCTTCAGTACCTGAGTGTCGACCCATTTGGAGCCATCGCTCGTCTCCTCTACCCGTCCGTAGAAGTGAACCGGCAGCATGTACTCAGGACGCGCTTTCTCCCATGGGTTTCCATGTCGCAGCCAATCATCTGCCTCCTCCACCTATGATGGATCAGTCCAAGGAAAAGACAAAATGTTTTCATATGATGTTACACAGTGTATCAGGGGCCACTGAGCAATAAACTCTAAAATCAGTCCACTTTATACATCGAGGTGAGAAAAAAGGAACTCCCTCCTGTAATTAATCAAGCTGTCATTAAGATGCTGTATAATGCACAGTCAGCTCCATGATTAGATTAGATGTTGTGTGAATAAAGTGCAACAACTTTCCCCACATTTGCTGTCAGATAGCAGCAGGGACTGAACTGATACTGTAGGTTCATCCACCCCAGTGAGAAAACACTGAGCTTCAATCCAGTCCAGTGTTCAGAAGTGCATGTTTACAGGCTTTGAACCGCAAACAACCAGAAGAATTCAAAAGGGCAAAAGCCTTCAGACTGCCGATCTCTTATCGCAAGATACGCAATGTTTATTTGGCTTTTTCATCGAAAACCAACCCGCACCAGCTTGTGCCCCGTCAGTGTTGCTAAAGGTTAGCAGACCACACGCTAACTGACTGTTAATGATTAGCTTGTGATGTATTCTGACCTAATTCATTTCTGCTTCAGCCCTGACAACAAAATCTTGACTTTCAAAGTAAAAGGCTTTTAAACTCTGTCAGGGCGTGTCCTTACAGAGCCGTGAGCTCTGAGTTTCAGAGTCGTTAGGGCCACTTGTGGGGCGTTGGTCAAACTCTTCAAGAAACAGGTCCAGTTGCCTACAATTCAGCACCCAGATCTACTATGACCTGGATGACTGAGAACCTTCATCAACTTGTAGAAAGTATATTTTTACCTGCCAGCCGTCTCTTATCTTCTGGTTAAAGATCCCATATTCATATCGAATGCCATAACCGTACGCTGCCAGACCCAGGGTGGCCATCGAATCCAAGAAACATGCTGCGAGCAGGAGAAAAACACTGAGAATCAGACATAAAATCAAAATACTCTTCATGGTGTCAGTGGGGGAAGTGCAGAGTTTATTTAGTCATTCACACAGTCATTTCCTTCAAATGTCAAAGAGGTATTTCATGGACAACTGCCAAAATAAGATGCAGTTGTGTTGTAATGGAGGTGTTTGCATGCACATAATCCTTGACTTTTTTACCTGCCAGCCTGCCAAGACCTCCGTTCCCCAGACCTGCATCCTCCTCCATCTCCTCCAGCTCCTCCATGTCCAGGCCGAGCTACGGAAGAAGGGGAACATTAAAGCCAGCTGTCGATATTTTTATGACAAAATGAAAAAGTGTGTGTGTGTATTTGAGGTTTGCAATCTCTGTCCTGTCTGACCTGGTAGATGGCTTCATCGCAGGCGTTCTGCAGCCCCAGGTTAATCATCGTGTTCTGCAGCGTCCTGCCCATGTAGAACTCCAGAGACAGATAATACACCCTCTAGACACGCAGGAAGAAAAACATCTTTTCAGAGGCTTTATATATAAAATATGAGCCTATCTTATAATCACACATTGTGCGTGTGCAGAGCTGAGCAGCAAGTGAATGAAACTGGGACAAGCAAACAACTTTTCCTGCACAAAATAGCTCCATAAACATGATGCAATTACCTAAAAGTACTGAGCTTTGTGGAAACCTGGAAAGTCTTACGCAACAGAAATACGTTGCACAAAAAACTACTTCCTATAAAAACGTGAAGACATGTCAGTGAATGAGCTCTTTGTTATACTTTTGTGGCTTCCTTATACAACACAATGGAGTTTAAGTGAGTAGAAAATCAAGTACTTGCATGTGTGATACCAGAAAACAACTTTTAAATGTGATCTTAAAGTGACTTTTATATCTGTTGGTCAGTTTCTGGACAATCTAAAACATATTTGAAAACTTTACAAGTGTCTCAAACATGTCAGCAACATATTTTAAGGACTATTACACTCTAAAGTATAAGTGGACTGTATACCAACAGCATGAGATGTGTTTTAGTTTCACACTGAAGCCTCTGCTCTTTACCTTTGGGTCTGCTTCATAGTAAAACTGCTGTGTTCTGATCCATCTCCCCACCAGGTGATCTCTCACAGTGTGAGCCAGGGCAAAGTAATAATCCCTGGGTGTTGCAATGTTTCTGTCTTTCACCAGGGTGAAGTGCAGGTGGCGGTTGAAGCCCTTCTTCAGCTCGGCCACATTCTCCACTCCCACGATCCCCCTGATGCTGATCTGCTTGCGCTTCTCCTGGTCGGTGAGAGGCGTCGCCATGCTGATGTGGGCAGGTAAAGGTTCGTCCTGTGGTCCCCTGTTGTCGTCACCCCGGCTGGAAGTGAAGCTGAAAGTGAAGGTGGTGTCACTTTTTCATGCAGCAGTCTCCTCCTTTTGCTGCTTTTCATTGGTGAGTGCAGGGGGAGGGTGTTTCCCCCGGCCGGCCCCTGCTGGGCTGGAGAGCTGAGCAGCAGGAAGAAGTGCACAGAGAGACTACAGATAGGAGGGAGTGAAAGTTAAAGGGTAACTCCACCAGTTTTGTGTGTGAACAGGCCTTGGGGAGTACTATTGCATATGTGAAAAGTGGTAGTATAAAGCAAAGCTGCATGTAATCTGATAAAATGCCTCCAGTGATGTCACTTGACCCAGGATTAACATGCATTCTGGGTGAATATTTCTAACTGCATAGCTAATCGGTTATTTATGCCAAATTCCACATCCGCCGGTCGGTTAATTATATTTACAGCAATTATTTTCATTCAGTGGTTGGCTCGTGGAGCGGGTTGTCCATTCATCGCAGTGTTGGGTCCCAGCCACGTCTTCTTTCTTTTGCGTGGTAGTTTGCTGCCATTGTTGTGTGTGAATGACAGACAAAGTTTAGAGCACTTTGGATAAAAGCCCCATATAAATGCCCTCCAGTGGCCACGATCACAAACACAGAAACCCCAGTATGGTGGGCGTCATGCTGTGGGGACGCATCTCTGCAGGAGGCCCTGAGATGTTAGTGTGGGTCAAATGAATGCAGTGAAACACAGGGAGATCCTGCAGCCTGATGCAACCCGTGTGAAATCTGTAACTTAGAGGAAGAAGAAAAATGCCTCTCTTTAATTCCTAAACTCACGGCTGTGTCCTGTCTTATCTCAGGCTACGTATCTTATCTTAAGAAACCAGAACTAGAACTTCCTCAATCAGCACTTGTCCTGTCGGGCCTGTATCTCTGCCTTTGTCTATAGAAACCACTGTCTCGCTTCACTTGCCAAAACTTGAACGAACAGGAATTCAGTGTTTCAGTGAGTATCGATGATATACCCATTAATACATGGACAGCCATGTCTTAGTAGGCTAACATCACATCAGCACTACAATCTCAATATTTTGCTGCTACTTTTGGCAGTTATTGTAAATTTAGGATGCGTTTATACCATCCTTACTGAGGATTACTAACTTGGTAGGTTAGCTTAGTTGTATTTTCATAGAAAAAAATGAAAATATGTTTCTGTTTTTACCAGAAATACTAAATGTCATCCTAAACTGAGTTAGACTGAGGCAGTTTCTGTGTAAAAAAAGCCATTAAATCAACTTCAAGTCAGTGTTGTAACACAATAAGATATGAAAACGTCAGAACGAGAGACATCCCAGGAAACATGAGACCTTGTTGACACCTATTTATTGAATATTCACACATACAAAAACACAGGGGCTCATATTACACTTCAGATCATCATAATAATAGCAGTAATATGGTAATGATAAGACATATAATCATAACAACCATAATAATCATACTGTGTTAAAATCATAGTCATAACCATGTTCATTTTATACTCATATACTCAGTATCACTGTAAAATAATAATATCGAGTGATGACTCTCCACCGCGGATCAAACAGGGCAAAAATAATCACTTTGGAGTTAAAATGCAGGTAACACACACCCTCACACACACACACACACACACACACATATGTATGTACATTTGGAGGTGTAGCACCCAGTGTCGCCCAGCAACAGTGCGTACATTTTTAATAATCAATAAAACGAGGCTGTGTTATAGACTTTAAATCATCCCCGGGTCTAGTTTGATATCATTTAAGTGTATTTGGCTGGTTCAGAAACGATAAAAGTTACAATCACACAGTTTTAATGTCAGTGTCGAGTTCATTTAGCTTCACATATTCACTCATGAGAGGATGATTTGTGTTGAAAAACTAACTAAAGTGTGTGTCAGCTTCTCTTGGACATAAGGAAACATCCCTTTAATGAAGTGTTTTGCTGAATTAAAGCCATTTTGTTTATTTGTCCTGGAATCTGAGGTTGTGTAACGCCGTGATAAAGGCCGCTCTTGTCTCCGTATGAGTCAGAGGAAGCTCCCGGTCTCTCAGTGACCCTCTGCTGAATGGGGCCGCTATTGTAGTCTCGTATTATAATTACGGCCGGACAAAAGGCTTACCTTGAAAAACCACCAATTAAATGTCGAAGCTTGAATCCGGCCTCGCAGCAAACGGCCGTGCAACTTTGTTGATCACTGCGGTAGTCTGGTTTTTAGTTTAACATCGTCAGCACACATGCACATCACATACTGAGATTTATATAGTTCACGGTTTGCAGCCATTTTTTAAGCATCCAAGTGAGCAGCCATCAGTCCCAGATGATTTACAATCGATACACCCCCCGGGGGACGAGAAAGGAAACAAAGGTGTTAGAAAGTTAAGATACTCCCTTCAATACTGTGGTTGTTGTATCACTAACAAACATGACTATTGTTGAGTTTTGCCCTTTTGCTGATAGAAAAAATACGTAGCAGCAGGTGAAGTTAGGCATCACAGATGTTACAGTTGACTCTGCTGAAGCAATGAATCTAGTTTGTAGCAAAGTGTTAATAAATCTTTTGGGTATTGAAGAGGGGGAAAAGGCACACCCACGAAGCTTAAACACAGGATAGCACCTCATGTGAATGCTAGACACGTTATCGTATGTCTCAGGGCGGTGATGCACCGGGAACGTTTTTTTGGCAGCTTGAAGTGCAACAACTTCCTCGAACTGACACCTGAACATTTTGGCTTGAGTTCCTGTTACCAGACAACATGTTTAGCCATGCTAGCAGCTAATCAACAGCTTTGGTCCTGACTGAAATATCTCAACAAACACCAGATGTACTGAAGACGTTTTGTACATGCATGGTCCCCAGAGGAGGAGTTGTGATTTGATGTCCCCTAGCGCCACCTTGAGGTTGACATTTTTTGGTTTTTAGTTACACGTCTCGACAAGTGTTGAATGAATTGGCTTGATATTTTGTACTGACATTCATGGTCCCAAGAGGAAAAAGTCTTAATGAATTTGGTAATCTGTCGTTCCCTCTAGCGCCACCATGAGTTTGACATGTTTGGTTTTTAATTTCTGTACTGACACTCATGGTTCCCAGCGGGTGAACCCTTATGACTTTTCTTGATTCCTGACTTTTCCTTTAGCGCCTCAGGCAGGTAAAAGTTGGAACTCATCCAGTGAAATATCTCAATATCCACGTGATGGATTGGCATAAAATGTTGTACAGACGTTCCTGCTCTCCAGAGGATGGATCCTGATGACTTTGGTTATCCTCTGACTTTTCCTCTAGCACCAACATGAAGTTCACATTTGTGGCTTTTAGTGAAATGTCTCAACAGCTGTCGGATGGATTGCTGTGAAGTTTGGTAAAGACATTCATGTTCCCCTCAGGATTAACTGTAATAACTTTGGTGATTACTTATTTTGGTTTATGACCAAATACTTCTGAAACTAAAGATATCCACTGTGTACTTGTACTTTACTTTACTTTGAGTATTTCAATCTTCTGGTGCGTAATACTATCTTACTTTGCCTGTTGCAAAATGCATTTGGGTACATTTTCTAATTAGCAATTGTTAGCATGCTAAAGTACAAAGGTGACCATTACACCTGCAAAACATGAACACTTTTAGCAATTTCATTATAAGCATGTTAGCATGCTAGTATTATCGTTAGCAGCTCAAAGCACTGCTGTACCTAAGCAGCCTCTGTGTCACAGAGCTGCTAGCATGGCTTGAAAAACATCCTGTCTCACGTTGCTGCCTGTTGAGGAGGCTGTTGCCCAAATTCGATGTGACATAAACATCCCAGCGCATCATCACCTTTCCTGTTGCTTTAGCAGGACATAAACTGCTTCTTACGATTACTGTAAAGCCTCTTCAGTTCATGAACAAACTCCAAAACTACATTTTTAAAGCGACGAAAAAGATTCAGTTTCGTTTCTTTCGGTAATAACTATACATCAAATAAAGGAACAATGATGAATTCTCATTGAAAAACTCTGAACATCAATAACTTATTTAGCTATACACCTCTCTGCGATAGATCATTTCAATAACAATATTACAAAACTACCAGGATTCAGTCACCTACAGTAAAAAAAGCCAGAATGAAGCGAGCTGCTGTAGCACCTTATTCAAGAAGCTTCACAGTCTTTAACCCACTTTCAACACTCATCAATACACAGAATCTAAGCTTTTATGATACATTAGAACCAAAATGTGTCCCGTCGGTTTTGAGAGCTGCACCACAGAGAAAGGCTGCGCTAAGGCCTCGCTTCCAGTAGCATATAACACGCTGATGCTGTATTATAAGTATTTTTTTTTTAAAGACAATACAGAAGGGTCACATGAGCTAAGCCACTATGAAAAGCGTCTCATGTACACGGACGAGAATACGACAGTGACGCGGCTGAGAGTCGGACTATTGCTCTCGTCCAGGGATCATTGACCAGTCTCAACCCCCCCCACCCCTCCCACAAAAGACCAACTCTCATGCTCCCCCCTGATGATTTAAATGTGTAAGGATCATGGCAGGAACAGAAATATAGAGAATGTTGCGTTTTGTAAGAAAGGATAAGATATAGTGAACTGAAAGTTGGCTACTTTTTTTTACAAAAAAACTTATTTCCTTTTAGGAAATGTGCTTCTTCCTTTGATGCCGAGACTTTGATAAGAGGAACAATACCTCTTTGATGGCTTTATGCTAAATATGACGCTACAGTCATCAGGCGGTTAGTTTAGCTTAGCTTAATGACTGGAAACAAGGGGAAACAGCTAGCCTGGTGCATGCAAAGGTAACAAAATCGGCCTACCAGCACCTACACATACTTTTTTTGTGCTTGTAAAACCAGAACATGTCTTTTTTCTGTACATTTTAAACAAATAAGATATAAATGTTAAATAATTAAGCTTTAGAGGTGTTGGTAGACACATTTTATAACTTCAGACAGAGCCAGGCTAGCTGTTTCCTATCTTTATGCTAAGCTAAGCTAACTCACCGCTAACGGGTAGCTTCACTTTTTGGATTTTAAAGGTGGAATATAAAGTTTAGTTTCAAACATTCAAACATGAACTAAAGTTATTGACAGAATGAAATATGTCAAAGATGTTTTTGTTTTGTGTTGCAGAGATATCCACTGACGTTAGCATGCTAATCAGTTAGCCCTGGGACTGAAAACCTCTTTCTCCCAGCGGTCCAAATCTCCTTTGCTAGTAGTGTGAGCACCAACACTCCCCGATTGGTCCAACTAGCTGCACGGCTAACTGAGCTAACAAGCTAACAGTAGCTACAGTCATGGATGTAGCCTATGAACAGAATACAGCTAGCAGCAGGTAGCAGTTACTCTGATGATATGCTGTCCCGTTTGTTTGGAGTAGGTGGTCAGTTGTTACATTTTGCACCTTTAAACACACACTATGATCACTGCACATAATTTCAAGTCCATCAGCTTGAGATCGTAATTATTTTCCACCTCCCTCCACTATCTGTATGTCAAACTACAAGGTACAGATTGCAAAGCACTGTACATTCTGACATTGTCCTGCAGACGGTCCGTGTGTCCAAGGTTTAGGCATGATAACGGCATGGCTCAGCGCTGGATGGGGCCTCTTACAGACAGTCGTGGGGTCAGTCGGTCAGGGGGACGAGAGGAGGTGGGGAGGGAGAGGGTTGGATCATAGTTATTGACTGGCAGGATGAACCCTGGGAAATCCTGGAGAGGTTTCCCCCAACCGGGTGTAGCCGGTTGTCAGTCTTTAGCACACGGAGCCAGCGGGATCTACCTCCCCGGGAGTGTAGAAATCAGGGATGGGTAGTCCAGTGTGCAGTGTAACCTGAAGAAAAACACATTTACATGTAAATATATGGGTTAATAAATCATGGCAGGGCTGTTTGGTTCACTTCCTGCCTGCAGGTGGAGCTGTTGGACCAGTTCGTCTGTGAGTGGAGTGTTTTGTCTCGGAGGCACTTCTCTTTCATCACCCGGAGACAGCATTTAAAATGAGAAAACTGGCTGAGAGCAATAAGAAAATCAAAGCTGCTAACTGTTGTTGAGTCTTTGAAGCTTTCTCTTTCAAGGTTTAATCCTTTGAGCCCATATTTGTGTAAAAACTTGCACAAGCAGTTTTAATGAATAATAACTGTACTCGTGTGATACTTTATTGATCTACAAGTCAGAACCTCTGTTGATGCCTGCAGCGGCGCTCAGGGAGGGTGCATCTTTAGCACAGTGATTCAAGCCCGGCTATTAAACAGCTCACATATGTACCAATTTAAATGTAAAAATAGCTCAAGTAGTATTATATATGATCATGAGGGCTGTAAGTGAACATTTGGTTTGATAGTAAACATAGTAAAAAATACTATGCAGTAAATATCGGCGTGTACCTGGACATTTCGGTTGATGCTGATGGCCGGGTAATAGACGCCCTCCAAGCCTTCAAAAGCCACTGGACCCTGCTGCTCATCATTAATGAGGAAGATGACGAGCCCGCGTGAGAAGTCCAGCAGGACTCCGATTGTAGCACCTTTACCGATGCCACCGTCCGTCCTGCGGGGTCACACAGAGAGAAATTATGAGGTATTTCTCATTACTGCTTTTATTGCTCCTGAAGGAAATTGTTGTGCCGGAGATCGCCACAAAAATTTACAGTACAATAGAAAATACAGAGGGTTCCCCCGGGTCAGAGTCACACACTGGGCCCAGTTTAGGACAATAAGAGTATTAAATATGAGTGAAATATACTAAATGTGCAACGTAAATAGTGTTTAAGGTGTTAAATACAAAAAGCAGTGCCTAATACAATAACAACAGAAGTAAGACAAGTTAAGTACAAAGGTAAAGAAAGAATAATGACATTGAAAATAAAATTAGAAGTGGATGAGGCATCCCTGAAACATTCTAACCTGTTGGTGTGTGAGTTGTTGTGCATGAACCAGGAGCGGTTGTTGTCCACGTACATGGCCCAAGCCTTGTCGTCCTTCCCCAGCATCACGTCCTTCAGGACGTCACCCCGAGCGATCCCGAAGGCCGGGTCCGGGTGGTTGTCGTAGCGGTCGATGGTCATTTCCCAGTAATGAACGCCGCGGGAGAAGGCGGAGTTACCCAGGACCACCCTGTCGTCATAGCTGTTGCACGTCACCGTCAGGTTGTCGTTGGAGAGGATGATGTCGGGGTGAGCGGAGGCGGAGTCAAAGGTGAACCAGGCGACTGTGGGATAGTTGTACACAGTGTTTAGCATCAAGTATCACCGACTGCAACACCTGAGACAATGATGATGAGTTTACAGAGGTGACATGAGTCTAGAGGCTGGAGGTTAGATGAGGTGAAGTTACACTGAAAAAAATAACTACGAGAGGAAGAAGATTCACTAAAACCATAATGATTATTGATTATTCTATACAACTTAACTTATATATAATAATTATATATAATATATAATAATTATAATCTTAATTATGTTAATAATTTAAAACCTCTGTCAGACAGGTTGCAAATAATAAATGGCGTTGTTTTAACCTGCTGGGCGCACCAGGCGGGCGGGGCTTATGACATCTGGAGCTCAGTAAATTGTTGAAAAAGATGCTAAACTGACTTTAAAATACACGTTAATAATGTCTCTGAACATAAAGGGTCAGTTTACAAAAAGGACAATATTTAGTTCAAAGTAAAAAATTATATACATTTGATTTGTGTGAACTGACCCTTTAACTGTGAGCTCCTGCAAACACATCACCCTGCAAGCAGGTTAAATCCAACGCTAACAGCTTTGCAAACTGTTCGACTCAGGCTTGAGAATATAAATATACTCTACACAGAGAAATATGGGACTTTAACAGGAGGCTGTTTGCGCTTCATGTGGGCTTCACTGGACATTCTTGTCCACGACTTTTATTGTCGTCACATGTTTCATTACATGGCTTTATTTCCCAAGGGAAATAAAACAAAGGCATTCATTAGAGGCCTGTGTTGAACGTTTAATAAGCGCAGCCCACAGAGCGGCAAACTGCCCTCCTGCTGGTTCGAGAGTGAGCACCGCACTGATGAAACAGGAAATGGTCAAGAGGGGATTACAGTCAGCAATGAGAGCCGTCCATACCTGTGCCTATAGACTGAATATCGCATGGGGGGTGTCCAGCTGAAATGTGAAATGAAGAGGGGGAGAGACGAAGAAGGGAGGAAGAAATGAGGGGGAGGAGCGTGGCGAAGCAGTGAAGCAGAGGGGTGGAGGAGAGGGTTAAAAGCAGGTTCGATCAGGGAAGCTGATCCAAAATACCAAAAAAACCAAAGCAAAGAGCTCCAAGGAACAGATCCTGAGAAGGGCAAAGAGATAGATGGAGAAATTCACACTTTTCCGTCCTCCCATGGGGGAGCACAGTCCGGTCAGGGTGGAGGATGTCACATCTCTGGAAGTGAAAAGTGGTTAGATCACTTTGTAGAGCGCCCCCCAACAGCTGCTGAGTGCTCTCTCCGTCAGGTCAGGAGGCTGTCGGGGGTCGTTCAGGTCCACTGATAGATGACAGGCTTCCCCATCTATGCAGAGCAGCGTTTAAACTAATGGGAAAGCAAAGCGCGTGGGTTGGATTAGACGCCAACCAGCTGCTGCTGGATGTACCTGGTTTAAAAGCTCAAACACACCCTCAAACAGAATCCACATCCTGCTGCTTTGGGCTAAAACCTTGCAACTGGTGTTCTGGAGGCTTTTACTGTTATTATGTTTGTGTTACATGAAAGATAAAAGAGCAATGAGCCCCATCATCATCATTAAAAACCCAAAAAATTCACGGTTTTCAATTTGGAATGAGAGAAAAATTGCAGGAGAAGCGGGAAAGTAAGTCGTCTTCTCCCCTAAATGCGTCAGAAGTTTTCTTTCTGAAGATGCAAGGCTTCAGCCTGACAGCAACTATTTATTATTCTTAAGATCTCAGCGAGCTCAGTCAAAACTTATTTGCTCTTAATGAACAGCAAAGAAGGAAACTGAGCCAAGACTCTTACCGATCACTCTCACAATCACTGTCATTAAACCTGTGATAAAACACCTGCCAGCTGTTTGCTACAACACGTCATGTTCATCTGCACAAAACAAACATTATACGGAGAGAAATGTAATTTAAAACACTTTCCGAACATCTGTTCATGCAATAAACACCTGGTGAGATGAAATAGAAATTAATTTACAAAAACAAAAAGAGATACAGCCGCAAACATGTGGCAGGTGTCTGGAGGAGTGAAACCTTCATATTTAGTCAGTTATTATATATATTTAGAAATTGCACATTTTAAAGGTCATTCATATAACAATAATAATAATTGTATTATAAATATAGCCCACTGTTAAAACCACGATATGTTCTCAGGCTGTTATCACACCGTTGCAGCCACTACTGGCCACTTTCTCTCAGTTTCCTGCCAATTTGTGCCTCAGCCTGAGCATCCGGTCTTTCAGTTTTTGTCTGCCATTCCTGTTAGCTCGACTGATACATGATTTTCAAGGCCAACATATCTGAGAGTTAAAATAGTCTGATGATGAAACAGCAGCTTGCACTACTTCTTTAACAAAACAACTTATCTTTGGATCCCTTCAAAACTTGTTAGCGCTCTCTGGTGGCAACTCATTTACTTGCACATGTGTCTACTCTGTATGTCACTTACGCCTGCAACCTTAGCGATCACGGCGCTTCCTCATCCTCCATCATTCTCATTCCTTCACCCGTCACCCAAACATCTCCAACAATCTGATATCAGCGGACGTATTTGCTTGGCTGATTTATTGATCTTGCTCTAATTAAGTCCCACTGCTTTGAAAAGCGTTACACACTGTAGACAATCTCTGCTCGCTTCATCACAAATGCAGGCTGAGTTCAGATCAGTTCAGAGGAATCACTGATGAGTCTCTGACTTGAGTCTCTGGCTCTTTGTTCTGAAAACTGACTGAAGCGTTCGAGATCAGAGGAACAAATGAATGAATTCTGTTTAAAGAGTGCATTTTTCCTTAAAGATATACAGCCACACAAGTCGTAGCAGGAGGAGATGATGCTTCACGTACTCTCAGAGGTCTGCATGATCAGAGTCTTGCTGTACTGGCCCACTCCGCTGGCATTAAAGGCCTTCACTCTGGACTTGTACGTGCTGTTGAAGTGGAGCCCGTCCACCGTGCAGATGGTCTCCGTCCCCACGTACACTTCCTGTAAAGACACACAGAGCGTCCCGTTAAGCTGGCGGACACATCAAGTGCGTAGACATGAAGCAGAACAGACAGAGAGCTTCTGAAAGGAGTGTCCTGTTTGGATGCGACGGTGAGCGTAATGAGTGAGAGTTCGTATACAACCGAGCGTGGGCGAGGCAGCCCACACCGGAGTATAAATAGACGCGGGGATACAACTCGCCAAGCTCAGCGAGGCGCTGCGTTGGCGAGCCTCACTGAGTCATGGAGGAGAAGAGAATGAGAAAAACTTCCTGCGCGCTTCGGCAAAGTGAAGGTACACAAGTATGACTTCAAATCTTTGTTTCATCGTGAGTTCAAGTTAACGAGATGGGAAAACGGCAAATTTAAAGCAAAGAAATATCATGTAAAGCTCCAAAATGTGCCAAATTTCAGCAAAAAGTCTCAAGTTGTGACACAATTTGGCATCCACTTCCTACCAATTAGCAGCTAGCGGATACAGTCGGCGAATCTGCCGGCAGATCGGATGTAAATGATCACCCTCTCGTGCAACAGTTGTAATTAACACTGAGGGATGAAGGCGCGTACAAACATTGGACAATTACAGAGCGCAGAATGAACTGAGAGCAGGCAGCAGCTGGGTTTGGAGAGGAGGGAGCTCACCGACTCAAGGTCAGTGGCTGCTTTTTCTAAATTAAAACACAGGATGCCTCCACAAACAGCTGATGGACCATAACGCAGGGTGTGGAGAGGAGTGTTAGCAACTGTTGTCCCACTTCAGCCTCCTAGGAAAGCACTTAAGTTGACAGGGTCACCTTTTTATACTTAATAAGACAGAATCTGCAGCCATCTGTGTGCACCGATATTTGCTATATTATCTTATGCTCTCCCTCTCTGTCAGACAGTTTGTCTATAAAGGGCTGCTGCGACAAAAACATTACCGCCTCACTGATCTTCACTCTGTGACTAAGACAGTGGACAGTGGACACTTTGCTGCATGTTCCTGCAGTAAACACTAATCTTGGATTCTCAATCAGCCGTCAGATGTTTTGCCTCTTTAGTTGACTCAAGCATGATACACTGACATCAACAGGGCAGCTGATGTCAGGGTGTGACTGTTTTACTAACATGGTTGTGTCTTTATTCTTATTTATACCATGACGAGGGTATTTTACAGCGCATTTATTTATAATTTCAGGCTCGTTTTTACATATTTAGACATATATGTTTGTATTTTTATAACATCTTATACCTACAAAAAGGGTATTTACAATGCATTTTGTCATGTCATTTATTTTATTCCCCTTGTAAATCAGATCTCGATCTCACTGTGACTTCACGGTTACCACACTTTTCGTTTAAGCGCACAACGTCTCCCAACGGCCCACAATCGGTTAAAGAAAAACACTTCTTAACTAAGTTTGTACTGTGCTCTAGGAGTACGAAATGAGCAGCAGCACTTTTAACGCTTCATTTACTCTCGTCGCAGTGAATAACATTTCTTAAATCAACAGTCACACTCACTGGGAGGAAACGCCACGTAAAAAAAGACAGTGAAAGTGAAATGTTGAAATAAGTTGGGATGTCCCTTTATTTGTACTTGTCGCATATCAAGTTTAATGAGCTCCTTTGACTAGAAATAAGACAAATATAATTGGTGTGAATTTGTGTAAAAGAGTCTTGTTTTTTCTATTTTCTCATTACTGATAAACATTATTTTCTTCTTCTGCTCTGTGTACCGAGACTGTGAGGTCCAGAAGTCATTTGTTTCCCACTCACACAGCAGGAGAGCAACAATAAAAAACTACAAAAAAAACAAGAAAATGCAAAGATCTCCCAGCCTGATTGTTATGAGCCTCAGCAGACCGACTGTGCTGCATGTATAGAGGAACTTAAAGGTTTAGAGGTTGCACACAGATATCCTCTGCCATTGTGCTGAGCGTATAGATCAGGAGGTTTAAGTTGCCATTATAACAAAGCAGGGCCTCAATGTACAGAGATCTGGGGAGGGTCTTAGGTGGATGGATTACATGGTGAACCTCTGAGAGGGTCTGAACGCTGCTTTGATCCCGGATCACACTTCCTGCGGGATCATCCCAGCTGACAGCTGCGTTACAGACCCCTTCTCCTGGCGGCATGTGTCTATACAGTGCGTCACATGACCTGCTCTCATATCGCTCGGAGCTGTGCCGTACGGCCGTAACACGGCGCCTCGAGGGATTCAGGCGACAAAGCGCTGCTTTCACGTTCCCCTGGCCGAGCCGATGTGCTCCCTGGCACCAACTGAAGGAGTCTTTGTTGAGAGAGAGGGAGTGTTGTGTTCTGTAAAGGTGAATTATTACTGTGCTGGTCCTGTTTTTCAGTTTTTTGTCTTGTAATCTAAATGCAAATCCAGCAAACCCCCCCCCCCGATAGAGCTTTACGAGAAAAAAGTTTGTCTTCTATTAAAGTGGACGGATAAATCCTGCCGAGAGGAGACAAAAGAGTACCTGCGGAGGGGGAACCTACCCTGAACGGACCCCCGGTTCCGTCGTCCAGCTCCAGGATGTATCCGTCCACGGTGATGGTGGAGAGCGGTGGCTGTTTCCATGACAACGTGGCGCTGTTGTTCTGAGTGCAGCATTCCTCCAGCTGGAGCATCGGAGCAGCTGGGACTGAAAAAGCAGGCCAGATTACAGCCCGTATGAGATAGCGAAGAGACGGCCGCACGTGCA
This sequence comes from Pagrus pagrus, assembly GCF_965226575.1. Classification (NCBI taxonomy): domain Eukaryota; kingdom Metazoa; phylum Chordata; class Actinopteri; order Spariformes; family Sparidae; genus Pagrus; species Pagrus pagrus. Next base: position 23,613,290 of record NC_140202.1, read on the forward strand.
CAAACACACACATGACTCTGCAGGGCGCTGAGGCCCGTTCAATATTTATCATCTATGAATTCAATCATGAATATATGAATTTATAACGTATCAATCAAAGGCTTCCGAATTCTGGATATAAACACGGCGAACTACCTTGGCTTTCTGGGTAATTTAGGTGACATACCTGCAGTATATCAGTGATGTCAAACTGTGTGACGCAGGCTCATGATTGCAAGAACCAAACACATCCAGCAAGCTCTGAAACGTCAACTGCTTCTGAATATATTTAGTGTTTTCATGTTAAATAACTTGTGATTAAAAGGTCATATGCAAGAACAAGCTGTCTCTAGATTGCAACAGTGTTTTTAGGTGCCATTCTAGTTGTTTATGTTATTGTTGTTGGTGGACGGCCCTTTAGTTTCCAGAATGCATTTTAGAAAGACATTATGTCAATAAATATCACAGTAAAATTATGATTTAACATTCATATTTTAACAAATCAATGGATAAACTAGTGCAAATCCTTCACTTAATGAATGTAAAGAGTTCTTAGTACAAAACAAATGATTCAGCACTGCAAACACTGCAGGTACATTATGGTGAACAGAGTACAGAGCAGCTCCTTCACGGGCTGGTAGAGATTTAAAAACAGTTCAGTAAGTCTCTCAGGAAGTCTTTGAACTCTCCTCTGAGTTTATAAAAAGACTTCGTCTGTGCCTTCTCTCCTCGAAACCCACGCCTCTAAATCTTCACCCGTTATCTCCTCTCTTGTTACCTTTCATCTGGACAAAGTCCAGCTGGTGGATCGTCTGCAGGAGGGGTCCGCTGTCCAGAGTGAGGTCAAAGTCGCTGGTCATCCTGGGGGTGAGGGTCCCCTTCCCCCACTGGCCCTCCGTCATGTGGACCCTCCGGATCAAAGCGTCAGAGATCTGAGAACAACGGTGGACACATTATTAGCTCAGATCATCAATAACGAACTCTGACCTGGGAACCAAAAAACCCACCGGATCACAGATGTATCCATGTTTATCTAATGTTCATATCATCCTCTATCAACACACTTCCAATTAATATATTTAAATTCACAAATCATACATTAAAGCCTTAATTCAGATGGGGAAACCTCCTGATAGACTAAAAGAAGGTCAGCTAAACGTGCAAAGATGTGAAATTTGTCTGCAGGCGAGAACACAAAACAACATATATTAAGTATAATAATCAAAAAGAGCTGTTCCTCCAAAGAAAACCTATTTTTCCCTATATTTATACCAAATTTGCATGACAAATGTGCATTTCTAGGAAAATTATTGGGATATTTTTGGAAATTTTCAGAGCCCCTAAAGAAAGTTACCGAGACAAACGCCAAACTTTTATTTCCCCCAGAAATATTTTACCATAATGATGAAAAAGTCATCATAAATACATTTCTCTCCAAAAGGTCTTGCCACACTTGGGCTTGCATGCAATATATTCACACACTGTGTCACTGTCAACTGCGTTTGCCCGTCATGTCACCAGATTTCAGCTCTTCAGTGACAACGACCACAAAAACAAAAACACAAGACTGAAGTTTTTCAGCCATAATTGCTGATGAATGTCAAATAAGTTTGATTTTAACTGGGTGAAATTGCCCAGCAGAGGCGATGAAAACTTCTCCCCGCGACAAATAAACTGTAATTTTACTGCATCCATCGGTTTGAATCTCGGTTGTGGTTATTTTCTTTCACACGGACGTAAAGTCAGATTTGTGTAAAATGCCTCTGAGTCAGATCTGCAGCCGGTAATTTACCAGCTCGAGGAGGAATTTATCTTTTGGGTTATTCATTTTCTTTCCTAGAGAAATGTCACAGCTTTAAAGCACCAATTTTAAAAAATGCCACTACTTTACATTTCCTTATAAAATTTTAGTGCGTACATATCTTTTTCACAAATGTTTAATAACCATAAATGAGGAATCATTGTATAAAATGTGCATATATTCTGTTAATATGATAATATCTGTTGATTTATCGGCATCGGCCCCAAAAACACAGCAAACGTCAGGCTCTAGACGTAAGCAAACAGCTATGAGTGGGTTGTGTGTACACTGCTTCATTTCAAGCAGTCGTGAGCTGAAAAGGTTTACAACTGGCGCTCTGGGAAACATTTTGCTTTCTGCTCCACTTCATTAATCCTACTTGGGATGAAAGTGGGAGTCGTGGCTTCTAGTAAAAAAAAACCCATCTTCTCTTGTTTTGCATCTCACCTGCAGGAAACCACTGGGGTCGTTCTCCTTGATGACCTCCAGACAGTACTCCATCAGCCCCGTGGTCTGACGCAGCTTCACCGTACAGTGGGAGATCTGATCCCGGACGACCTGGGAGGAAGAAAAAAAAGGGGGCAAAAAACAAGAGGGGTGGTGGAGGAGGAGGAAAGAGGGAGAAGAGAGATGAAACAGCCATGAGGGACTTCGGTTTTGCAAGTATAATACACTTATACAACAAGCATACGGAAGATAATCATATGTTAATCAACAGCCCTTTTCCTGTAATCACTCCGGAGTGGAACATGAAGAAAATGCACAAAGATGGTTTAATAAAGCGAACCAGCGCTGCAGAGGATAAACAGGGCAGGGATAGAAGAGGAAAAGAAAGGGATTGGGGAGAAATTAAAGGGAAGTACATACGCAGAAGCGCAAAGAGAAGAAAGATGGATGCAGGAAGAGCTCAAGACAACAAAAAATGGCGACGCTGGGACGACATAAAAAGGAAAGAGAGATAAAAGATGGAGGAAGGGAGGAAAACAGATTACACAAGACTGTTACTGGTTGAAGAGAAGCTAAAGGGGACGACCAGGAGGAATACCAATAATGAGATTAGCACCAGGATTGTCAAAGTGATTGATCAGTGAGTAACGTTTCGTGTTGTTGAGACTTGCACACAGATTGAGGGAGGAAGAGGAGGCTGAAGGGACGACTGATCCTGTTATTGACGTTAACGGAAGGAAAGTGACATTTTGTTTTCGCACTCGCCGGTTACATCAGAGATGAGACCTCTCGGCAGGATCTCACAGGAATGGAAACACGTCCAGGTCTCGGAAAACACATCAGAAAAATCAAAAATACAAATGTTATTCTTCATGCTGCCTTCTCATATTCATAACACGTCTTCAGAGGATTCAAAACCCTCCTTATCGCACGTACGACAAGATATATCTGACAGACGTGACTCGGGAGATTCCCTCCCTGCCTCTGACACTACTGATGTCCACAGAGCCTCCTCGCAGTGAACGGAGGTGCTGGACCGAGGGTTGCTAGGTAACAGAAACTTTGCCGCTGCCGTCTGAGGGGCTCCGAGGCTGAACGGAGAGGAAAATCCTTTTTCTGCAGCCGAACCGAGAGCCACAGAAAACACGAGGATGATTTACTGATGACTGCAGTCAGAGCACATCGATATGCAAATATTACGACGCTGACACACAACAAACAGCAACAAGACTTTCACGTAATAAAAGCGTATTCAGTGTACAGCATGCTGCATTACTGTACGACACAGTAAGCTTTAACATGGTCCCTGTTCTTTAGACGTAATCAGAGCATAAAAGAAGATTTATCCTCTGAATAGCATCACGCGTGGGCGGGCAATCTGGATGAAGCATTTTATTCCAGTGTATGTATCATTTTACATGAGCAATATGCACTGATTGGCCACTTTATGAGATAATCTGTACAATCGAGTAGAGTTCAATACAGCTAGAACGTCTACTGTATCTTTACAGTTTATAATGTTTCCAAACGTGTAAATTCAGTTTAGGTTTACAAACCAGTTTGATGTGAGGCTTAATGCCTGATCGGACTGGTAATACCGAGTTTCACCACTAGCCGTCGCACGAGACTCGGCGCTACAGTCCATCAGGGCAACTGTGACACAACAGTTCAACTTTTGTTATTCTAAGTTTAAAATAAAAGACTTCTCCACAACTTGTTCCTGAAAATGTTTCACAATAAAAGCCTTGTTAGGAAATTAAAGGTTTCTGCTCAGTGAAACACTAGGGCTTTTAATTTGAAAGAGATATAGGAAGTGTTGAGTTTGTATTAAAGGGGCTCTATGTAACAATTTGTGGAAATTTCTGTATATTAATCCATTTTAATTGGCCATAGGTGAGCAGACTGTAACGTGACATGAGGAACACAACGCTCCACACCTGTCTCGGTTGCCTAAACAAGCCTGTGGACGATTTGTTGTTTAATTGTTGTTTAATGCTGCTGGACTGTGGATTTCTTAGTGAAGGATCTGATACCCAAACTTGAAAAGACATTATTTACACTCTTTTTTTAAGCATCGCAGAAGCCTGCACTCTGCTGAAGTGTGTGCACGAGCTTGACTGCAGTCGAGGGGGTATATCTTTTCAAATCAATTTGGGATCTTGGGTCTTCTGGAGACTTGGATTACAATGAGCACAGAGAAAAATTTACACTTTCAGTGGACGAATGTGAAAAAAGCCTTCTAGTGTCAAACTCTGCACCTCATCCTACACAGTGAAGCTCCAACATATAACTGTAGGGACAAGAAGAAAAACACATTTCTTAGTGGAGGGGGGCTTTAATTTTCCCTCTCATTGTGTGGGATTGTTTTAGCAGCGCCGTCGAGCTGCTGCGACTCTGCGTGACGATGTGCTTAATCACCCTGACAGCCACATATGTAGAGAGGACGTGGTTAGTTTCCCCCCGTGAGCCGTGTTCATCTCTGCTGCTGCAGAGACACTGGCCCACTTTCACAGCCAGCTCTGCCCTCTAACACTGTCCTGCACTTTGTCTGCGTCCCTCAACCCTCTCTCTCTCCATCCACTCCCACCCAATTCTCTCCTCGCGATGCTAAATCTCCTCCGCCACCGTCCCACCTCAAGCTGCTGCTGCTGCTGCTGCTGTCACTTCGTTCTGCGTTAGATTCAGATGAATGAATCTCCCTCTGCTGATTATCTGCTGATCAGCTGGCAGAGCTGTACCGCCGCCGGCAGCTTTTATATCTTACTCCGAAGCTGATGTGCAGCAGATTTCGGGATAGATGACTGGAATGCTGAGAGAGGCAACAGCGAAGTGTCGAGTCCGAGAAGAAAAAGGACCAGGAGAGAAACACGAGACACGATTAAAGTTGGCATATCTCTGCAGCCGCGAGTAAAATCCCTCCATATGTATTGTGCTCTGTGGATTAGGAGAGTCCAGCTGCGTACGGAGGAGGAGGAGGGATAGTGAGTCCGATTGTTTAACAGTCAGTGACAGCAGTGAGAAACTCTTCCTGGAGTCGTGCCAGGCCACTGCAGGGGTGTGGATGTTTCAGGGTTGACACAGCAGGGAGGGTCTGGCCCTCAGCCACAAAAATATAGACCAAATCATCAGAGTTCGGGTGAGATCTCCTCTCGCTGTGGGGGGACAAGAGGCCGGCTGATTGATTACAGCGCTGTAAATATTCATTTAGTGTTTGCGGTTAATATTTAATCATCTTTAAGTGCAGTCAGGCCTACAATTTGTTTTATTTGGCGTGAAGGAGGAGATGCAGTTTTAGGTTTTGGTTTTGGAAAACGGACCGAACCTGAGCGAGTATTCGGCTGATTTTCGCAGCCAGAGGGAAACAAAACCGCAGAATATTTTGGCAGAACGAAGGAGGTCAAAACAAATGTGATTTCAGACTCTGCAGCTAAAATGATTGACGTATTTGCAGACTTTGCTTGAATTGACCCTCCCTGGTGTTTGCAGCAGATAAGAGCACACGAGGAAGCAGCAGAAGAAGAAGAAGAAGAGGAGGACGAGATGTCTTTGGCGGCTCAGAACTATAAGATCCACTTTTTGTTGTGTTTTTTTAGGTGAACGTTTGTGCAGTTTGCCAGAAGCCACACGAGGTCAGTTTGAATTGTTCTCAGATGTTCAAACAAGCTGAACTGGGAACTGAAATTTTCAGAGCTCTGAGGTTTGAATGAAGCACAGCAAGCACGATGTGATGCCCTTAAAGGATGAGTTCACCCAAAAATGGAAAATTCAGTCGGATGAAGTTTCCGGAGCTTCACGGCAAAACGTTACAACCTTCTCCTACACAACTGAAGTAGATGAGGACAGAACAAAGTTTAAAGCGGCTTTAAAGAGATTTACACAAGCACCAACATGCACCAGCGACCAAACAAGGCAGGGTAATTGAAAAGAGGGACGATATTATCCTGTATCTCATCAGCTGTGAGTGTGCAGGACCTGCTGCCTTTTTGTGAAATAAATTGCCTTGTTCCGTCTGTTTCTGTTGTAATTATTAGGCCACTGCGGCACTTTTGGCCTGGTAAGATTACTGCGACTGCAGTGGCCTAACCTGTCCCTCTACAGCAGCACAGGCAGAAGGCTGTACAGTCAGCCAAGGACCAGAGTATAAAATCACTTTAACGTTATGGAAGTGCTTGATAATGATTTAAAGATACGGCTATACCGTACGGCAGAAACACAAGGAAGAAGGGCAAGTGAGGAGAGGGAGCTGTGATGCGGAGAAAAGGGAGGTTAGATGAGGTAAAAGAGGGAAGAGGAAGCGAACGATTGGAGCAACAGATGAAGAGACAGATGAGAGGGAAGTGGACGGAGGCACAAAGACGAGGGGAAGAAAGGAGGTTAAGGAAAGAGGGAATATTCAGAGATGAGACGAGGAAGACAAAAGAAATACGAGAGGGACTGGACGAGAATCAAAGTGCTCAAGGATGAAAGGAAGATGAATAAAGGGATTTAAATCACTTCCTGCTTTGGCCTGTGTGTTAGACGCTGCAGTGACGGTCAGAGAAAGTGACAAGTGCAACTGCCACAGACCTTCAGCTGTCAGCGAGGATCAAGGTGCTGCGTTAATGTGTCATGTGTTACTCAGTTATGAAAAATACGCTCTAAAAAACCCGTTTTAGTGCCCCAAAGGCCTGTTGAGTGTCCTCTCTGCAGATCCCGCATCAGCAATAAGATCTGTCGTTCACGATGAGGGAATTAATTGTTCGTCACTTGCCTCCAGTGTTTTTTTTAGCTCATCTCCAAGCCACTGCACAGTCCTAACTGTTCCCCATGTTTGAGTGCTTTAAGTGAAAGTGAAGGGCCGTGTGGGGAGCCTGGATCCCCTGGAGCTAACACTCTTAGCTAGATGACGAGGAGTCAACAATGAGTTCTGCGAATGACTACAGCGGAGGTAAAAATATTCTCAGAGCAGCTGTGCTCATTAAACGACCCGGGCTGGGTGTCCAGAGTTCGAAACATCCGGTGGCAAAAACTTTGAGAGAGAGGAAGACGACGCAGAGCGACTGGTGACTTTGTGTTTCACCAATCAGAAGAATCCCTCATCGGCTCACTGCTGAGCGTCGATCTCCTGATGAAATCCAGTGAAGGAGCTGACAGCAGAGGTGCCGTGCCTCCCCACATTACATTAAAAGATTAATTCTCCACATTACATGAAAGCATTATGCTGGTGCTTAACTCCCTCTGCTCCCAGTACTGATGCTAGGCTAAGCTAACCATGTCCTCGCTGCAGCTGACATCAGTCTTCTGAACTAGTTCTTGGTAATAAACCTAATAAATGTATTACCAAAAACTTCAAACTATCCCCTTAAAGCTGCTTATTGTTGGTGCATTCAAGTGCTTATAGAAAGCTCAGACTTCTGAGTCCTCAAAATGTGTTTTATAGTGCAAATAAAATCTTAAATCTTTACTAATTGTTCTTATGTCGGGCTTGATTTTCTAACAGGACAGTTGTTCAGTCGACAAAAGTTGGCTAACTGCGTCGTCTCTGCACTGCGGGGCAAACTCTTAACAAAGAAAAAGTAGCTTGTAAAAGGTTCACTGTGATGGATTATCAATTAAACAGGTTTTACATTGTTGTAAGTTGATTTCCACGTCGCGGTGACATAAAGTGAGAAAAATGGCTGCCCGAGAGGCTAAAACTGGAAAATTGCAGCTGTAAAAGATAAAGTGTGCAATTTTCAGTCAGCTGTTAACGGAGCTGTAGTAGATCATGTCCTCAGTATTATGTCTCGGACCTAAAGTGGAGGCTGTTATAACACATAGTGAGGTTTTAAAGGTGGATTTGTGAGTTTTTTTAAGGCTTCAAGTATTTCAATTTGATTGCTTTCCTCCTAAAAATATAAAGTTTAAGTATCAAAAAAGAATCAAACCCATTAGAGTTATATTTCAGTAAAGGATACGACTTTGAGCCGGCAATATTGGCTTAATTGGATCTGGTGTTTATTTGCAACAACAAATTCAATTACGTCATGCATTCCTCTTCCTCCTCAGATATTTGATCTCTTTTGCTGGTTTTATCAGCTCCCTGTCCTGAAGATGGATTTCCAGCGTCGTCTAACTTAAGTTCTCTAAGAGTTTGTATTAAAAACCAGTTCACCCTTAGAAGCCGCCATCTTTAGCAAGTGGAGAAAGGTACGTCGCTCGGCATTTACATCAAGGCGGCGGGCATAATCAGGTTGGTGGATGTTCATAAATTTCTTGTGTCGCCTCTCAGCGTGACAAACTCCCGTCAAACTGCTCTCCACCTCTGCCATCTCTCTCCACAAACGAGGGGGTCAGTCCTCCTGATGTGCAGGAAAACAGACCTGACTCATGTCATTAAGGACTACTTCTCGCCTCCGCAGATTCAAACAACGTGCTCAACGTGTCCCAGTCACCATGGCGACTGGCTGGACCAGAATTGCAGGCAACTCTGTGTCAAGTCGGCTCCAGCAGCCCCTCTGTTTGAACGGGTTTTCGTTCACTCACGTGGTTTCCCCCTTATAAAAAGAGCTCCATGTGACTGAATCAGCTGGATTAATCAGGCCACTTCATTAGTGTCTTAATTGGACACGTATAAAACGCAGAGCTGGCATTTTGTTTTATGCAACAATCTGCTTTTCATATGGAAATAAATCCAATCGGAGACGCTACATCTGGAATATACACAAAGGACTGCATCATCATCAGGAGTGCACCGGGACAGAAATGTGCCTCGTTCAATTACGGCTGCGGGATGACCCCCGCTAACCGAGCCACATGCTAATGAAGCAGAAAGCATCACATCGACTGCCCAAGTCAGAGGGCTCCAATTATTGGAGGTGCACTCTAGAAAACAAGCGATGCCTCCGGTGATCCCTTCCCTCCCCCGTTAACTCCGGCTGATATCTACCTAAGTGAGCGGTGCTGCCCTGCAGGAGCGAATGAGAAACAGCAGTTTCTCGCTTCACTGACTCTCTGGGAAACTCCTATGATGGAGGCAGTGTCCCTGAGTTAGCGAGCAGGTTCACGTGACGATCGACACTGTAAACGTGTAAAGAATATCAGATCTGTCACGGAGAAACGCGTCTTTCTGGCATTACCATTCAACACATGGAGGCACTGATCTGTCAGCGTCGGCTGACAGGAGGGATCAGATCTGCACCGAGACACATTCACAGTCCTCCATCTTGAACGTGTGAACGTGTCCGATGCTTCTCTGCCCCTCGATAAACATCCATCCATCGTAACAGCCATCAATCATTCCTGGAGGAGGTTTTTTGCATCTTTAAACTCGCCCCTGCAGCTCTGCAGTGCTGCAGTTTAAGTCCAGTGGTGGTTTAGAGCTGCAGCTGTAAATATGTCGCAGCACGTTCAATCTGCCTGCAAAATGAAAAAAAAAGGTAATAGCTGCTATAATTTAGCCATTTGTGACACTGCAGGCGATGAGAGTAACAACTGTAGGTTGTGTAGCTGCTGAGAGGTTTTATATTCTAACCTACAAGAGTTTTTGTTGACTGGGGCATATTTTCAGCTAAATACCGGAGAGAGTACACACTGTTCAGAGTGTCATTACACATCGTTTGTCCCCCAGGACTCTGCTGAGAGGGATGCACAGAAAAGAAGTCTCTTTGTTTGGCACTAAATATTTCATATTTTAACTTAATATTTAAGTTTAAAACCTAGAAGTGCTAAAATGATTTCTCCAGTTAAAGCTTATTGTTCTAATTCAAAAAAGTATGAAAACGCTCTGTAGTCCAACAGTAATCACTGTAGAGTGTTTGGTCAGTAACATGTCTCTCCTCCTCCTGCTCAAGCAGTAAATGAGAAAAATACATTTTCTGGTAACCCTGCCCACTTTATCCAATCAGGACAGAGGACTCCATAACGAGGCGGTCAGAACAGGGTAAGCTACCAATTCCAGCGCTCGACGTGAACTCTTGAAATGAGACATGCAACCGTGGTGATGTAGAAAGGAGGGAGGCGTCGTTGCTTAAAAAACAACGACGCTTACAGCAGCTTTAACTCTTGGCTGCTAAAAAGTGCCACACGAATGAGCCCTAAAACCCAGAAATAAGTTAGTTACTAACCGTAAAAATGAAATGTTGGGGTTTTAAGGTGGTTATGTTTCTTGATTTACTGGAGCAGTAACTTATCCGAGTCTGTGGTTGACCCGTAACTTCATGGTGATGAAAAATAAAAGATGAATTCAGTTACAAACACACAAAAAAGCAGCTATAAAAACTGCAGCTATAACACGAGTTATTAGCCATAAAACTGCAGCAGCTATACAGTAACGCCTGTCTGCTACAGGTGTGGCGGGCTGACAGGTACAGAGCTGCAGGTGACCGAGCGGCTCCTCTTCTAAACCTAAATGAAACGAAAATGAGTTTTTCAATCTGCGCTTGATTTATGAGGCATTGCTCCACATCTAAATATTTCATATACAGCGACGGGAGAGCAGAATGTATGTGTATGCATGTAAGTGAGCGTGTAAGTGTGTGAGCACGTTGCCATGCACAGGCCGTGTTTCTCAAACCACCTACACGTGTGAAACCTCGACTCTACAGAGCGTCCAGGCGTGAAATTGGATGCTGTACGGCACAAATGTATCTCCCCCTCCTCCACCTCCTCCTCCTCCTCCTCCCGTGTTGACTCCATCTCTCACGTATGCGTCCGCCGTTCAGTGTGTCGCAGATGGTTTAAAGACAAATATGGCACTTTATTTAACTAACTCCGCTAAATCTTATTCTCACCTGCAGCTTTTTTTTTTTGAGGTTGTTTATGAGAAAATCATCCAAACGGGAGAGCTGCATGGGATAATTTAGATAATTTAAAATGCTGTATGAAACACATGGCTTCGTATCGGTCGTTCACTTACAGCCAATTAAACTAAATAACATCCATTTCACAGCACAGTCATCCATTTTTAAAGAACACCATTAATATTTAGATTAATTTCCGTCCTGCCAGGCAGTAATTGCCTTCAGTACGCGTCAGTAGAGCCAGTATGGAAGTGATTTTCTTAGCACCAGTTTCCGCTATAACATCAAAATCAACTTACACTTAAACCATTGCCCTAAATATTTGAAAAACAAATTGCGTTTATTTTCATTTAGTCTATTTTATTTTATTGGAGGAGGAGGGACTGTCGCAGAAACAGCATCTCAGAAACAGCCATATTTCACTATATGATGTTTCTTCTGAGTGACTTCACTAATCGGAGTGTGCAAGTGGTCCAGATGTGCGTCCGCTCACTCACCTTCAGTTTGTGTTCGTGCTCTTTGTTGACTCGAGCCAGCAGCTGGGCCTTGCGTCGGTTCAAGGCGTCGATGAGGGCGTCGCACTGCGCCACCAAGCAGGCCTCGAACTCCACTCCGTTCTCCTGCGACACAACAGACAAACGCTGGAAAAATCACAACACTGTCACGGCGTGAAGCGTCTTAAAGGATCAGTTCACCCCAAAATTAAGTCATTATCGACTCTATTTACTCTATTTTGGGGTGAACTGCTCCTTTAAAGACTAAATTATATACACTCTCAATGGATGTTGGCCAACAAAATATGCAGGAACCTGACAGTGTAATGTATAAAAGGTAATAAGACTCATAGTGCTCGTGATGTTTGTCTTAAGGGGATAAATGAGGGGTATCTTATTTGAATTCAGTCCGTCCTCCCACCTTGATGGGTCCCCCCGGAGTGTCGTCCTGCTGCGTGGCGATAATCAGCGAGGGGCATTTAATCCCACCCTCCTCCTCTAATCAGCCTCTCAGGCTAAACACAGCTTTGTCTCCACACACAGCAGAAGAAATCTATTCCTGCTCGATATACTGTGGTTACACTAAGTACATGATACCACAGACTGTAAACTGAGCGACGTTTTGTCTCAAATCAATATCCTCGCTCACACGATGAAAAGGACTTCGCTGATGTTGCTGCAATTTACATTTCGACGGTCTGTATCTGACGCACTGTCCACATATATACGCTTGACAGGAAGCTATGAACTCTGAAATACCATTAACAATTTTGAGATTCAATATCCTAAATAGTGTTTTTCCACCTGTCACGTG